>NC_080672.1:225439463-225539576 GCF_030247195.1 Topomyia yanbarensis
GTATGTGCTTTTTTTACAATGGAGAAGACCTTTATGTCCTAGCCCAGTACACGTGCTATTGGTAGGGTCCAATCTACCGCACGGGGTGCACTGGGGGCGTGTCGGACTCGAATGGTGACCAGCCATTAATACCGACTAAACTCCATTGGGCTCCGCCATCATTCCTCCCAGGAACTACCTCTCGGTATTACTTCTGGGGGGGTATGTGTGTGTATGTGTATGTGTGTGTGTGTATGTATGTGCGTATGTGTTAAATAATGTCACTCATTTTTCTCAGAGATGGCTGGACCGATTTGCCCAAACTTAGTCTCAAATGAAAGGTGCAACCTTCCCATCGGCTGCTATTGAATTTTAGATCGATCGGAATTCTGGTTCCAGAATTACGGGTTTCAGAGTGCGGCCACACAGAAATTTCTCATAAAAACTATAGGAAAAATTAAAAATAGAATTTTTATTTTTGATGCTAAATGCATTCAAGGTGCATAAAACGTCGAGATTTGATGCAAACACGAAAAAAATTTGACGAAGATTCACTTTTTTGGATTTTGCACATTTTTGCCTTTCTCATATAGAAAGGTTATGCAATCACTCTGAAAAACGTCAACCTAATCCCGGCCCGGAGGGCCGAGTGTCATATCCCATTCGACTCAGTTCGTCGAGATCGGAAAAAGTCTGTATGTATGTGTGTATGTGTGTGTATGTGTGTGTGTGTGTATGTGTGTGGGTATGTATGTGCGTATGTGTCAAATAATGTCACTCATTTTTCTCAGAGATGGCTGGACCGATTTGCCCAAACTTAGTCTCAAATGAAAGGTGCAACCTTCCCATCGGCTGCTATTGAATTTTGGATCGATCAGAATTCTGGTTCCAGAATTACGGGTTTCAGAGTGCGGCCACACAGAAATTTCTCATAAAAACTATAGGAAAAATTAAAAATAGAATTTTTATTTTTGATGCTAAATGCATTCAAGGTGCATAAAACGTCGAGATTTGATGCAAACACGAAAAAAATTTGACGAAGATTCACTTTTTTGGATTTTGCACATTTTTGTCTTTCTCATATAGAAAGGTTATGCAATCACTCTGAAAAACGTCAACCTAATCCCGGCCGGGAGGGCCGAGTGTCATATCCCATTCGACTCAGTTCGTCGAGATCGGAAAAAGTCTGTATGTGTGTATGTATGTGTGTGTACGTGTGTGTGTATGTGTGTGTGTGTATGTGTGTGTGTATGTGTGTGGGTATGTATGTGCGTATGTGTCAAATAATGTCACTCATTTTTCTCAGAGATGGCTGGACCGATTTGCCCAAACTTAGTCTCAAATGAAAGGTGCAACCTTCCCATCGGCTGCTATTGAATTTTGGATCGATCGGAATTCTGGTTCCGGAATTACAGGTTTCAGAGTGCGGCCACACAGAAATTTCTTATAAAAACTATAGGAAAAATTAAAAATAGAATTTTTATTTTTAATGCTAAATGTATTCAAGGTGCATAAAACGTCGAGATTTGATGCAAACACGAAAAAAATTTGACGAAGATTCACTTTTTTAGATTTTGCACATTTTTGCCTTTCTCATATAGAAAGGTTATGCAATCACTCTGAAAAACGTCAACCTAATCCCGGCCCGGAAGGCCGAGTGTCATATCCCATTCGACTCAGTTCGTCGAGATCGGAAAAAGTCTGTATGTGTGTGTGTATGTGTGTATATATGTGTGTGTATGTGTGTGTATGTGTGTGTATGTGTGTGTATGTGTGTGTATGTATGTATGTGCGTATGTGTCAAATAATGTCACTCATTTTTCTCAGAGATGGCTGGACCGATTTGCCCAAACTTAGTCTCAAATGAAAGATGCAACCTTCCCATCGGCTGCTATTGAATTTTGGATCGATCGGAATTCTGGTTCCGGAATTACGGGTTTCAGAGTGCGGTCACACAGAAATTTCTCATAAAAACTATAGGAAAAATTAAAAATAGAATTTTTATTTTTGATGCTAAATGTATTCAAGGTGCATAAAACGTCAAGATTTGATGCAAACACGAAAAAAATTTGACGAAGATTCACTTTTTTGGATTTTGTGTATGTGTGTGTATGTGTGTATGTATGTGTGTGTATGTGTGTGTGTATGTGTGTGTATGTGTGTGTGTATGTGTGTGTATGTATGTGCGTATGTGTCAAATATTGTCACTCATTTTTCTCAGAGATGGCTGGACCGATTTGCCCAAACTTAGTCTCAAATGAAAGGTGCAACCTTCCCATCGGCTGCTATTGAATTTTGGATCGATCGGAATTCTGGTTCCGGAATTACGGGTTTCAGAGTGCGGCCACACAGAAATTTCTCATGAAAACTATAGGAAAAATTAAAAATAGAATTTTTATTTTTGATGCTAAATGTATTCAAGGTGCATAAAACGTCGAGATTTGATGCAAACACGAAAAAAATTTGACGAAGATTAACTTTTTTGGATTTTTCACATTTTTGCCTTTCTCATATAGAAAGGTTATGCAATCACTCTGAAAAACGTCAACCTAATCCCAATGTGGCCATTTTTTTTCGACTCGCATAAGGTTTCTGGATTTTAACAGGGGCGTAGTTGATGGTTTACGGAGAGCGGTTACACCCCCCTCTACTGTTCACTCCTCTCCTTTAAAAATCTCCTTAAATCACCCCTCAGACCACCACCTCATACCCCTCCCTTTCAACCCCGTCATCTTTAAACCACCACTATATTACAAAGCATACCAATTTAAGCTGGGGAGTCGTTCGTTCATGGGACTTTCGCCCTCCTCACATACCCATCCTCGCATGACAAAATGAGTTAGCAAGCAGATAACATTGATCTAATGCTGATTAGGCTAATGGAGTATGATATTTTTTTGTTTCAAGTGTTTCACCGTCGACACGTAGCTCATCAAGTTCGTGGCTGGCATGCCATTGTGTATAAGTGCAAAGTGTACTAAGAATGTAATGGACATTTCCACAATTATGTTGAACATAAAAAGCCTCCGTGCCATAGTTTAGAGAAATGAGAAAGGCACAATTGCACCGCTAGGTGGATTAAAACAGGTTATATATATATATATATATATATATATATATATATATATATATATATATATATATATATATATATATATATATATATATATATATATATATATATATATATATATATATATATATATATATATATATATATATATATATATATATATATATATATATATATATATATATATATATATATATATATATATATATATATATATATATATATATATATATATATATATATATATATATATATATATATATATATATATATATATATATATATATATATATATATATATATATATATATATATATATATATATATATATATATATATATATATATATATATATATATATATATATATATATATATATATATATATATATATATATATATATATATATATATATATATATATATATATATATATATATATATATATATATATATATATATATATATATATATATATATATATATATATATATATATATATATATATATATATATATATATATATATATATATATATATATATATATATATATATATATATGTAATGTTGATGAAGTATTTAAAAGAACTGCAAAACATGTTTAATTTTTACATTTCTTATAAAAGAAATGCATAGAATTCGCTCAAAGTTTCAAGATTTTTTCCGAGGCCCGGAGGGCCGAGTCTTATATACCAATCGACTCAGCTCGACGACAATTTTAAATGAAAGACCTATCAAACAGTAAGAACGCTATTAATTTGTTTTTGATTCTGATGTTTAGTTTCCAAGATCTGAATGTTTGAATGTGTAAAAATGGCGTTTTTTGCAGTTTTTTAAAATTATCTGCCAATATTGACAACATAGATTAACACTTTATATGACTCTCTAGTTATTTCTAGTTAATAAGCTTGTAAAATGTTTCGCTTAGTTAATAATTAATTTCTCCAACAATCTCCCTTCTAAAAATCATAAAGTGCATTACTATACAAAGAACACACAAAATGACCTGTCCCCCTAATCTTACAAATATTATATTATCCCCTCTTGTATATGTATAAGTTAGCTGTAAAGTTTTTTTTAGTTTCATTATATAAAACAAAATAATATTGAAATGTGTAACCCCCTAGTTTTAAGAAATTCAAAATGTAAAACAATGAAAAAATGGCACTTTTAAGCTAACGCATACGTGCCTTATCAAATAAACAAATTGAAAAAAAGACATTTTATATATTTTAGACAGCTTATACGAATACCTTTCGAAGCTATAGATTGTTGAAATCGGACTAAAATGTGAAATGAATGTTATATTATTTGTTTTACATTTCTTACAAAAGAAATGTATAGGATTCACTCAAACTTTGAAAACTTTTTCCGAGGCCCGGAGGGCCGAGTCTCATGTACCAATCGACTCAGCTCGACAAATTGAGACAATGTCTGTATGTGTGTGTGTGTATGTGTGTATGTATGTATGTACAAAATGTCATGTAATTATCTCAGCAATGGCTGAACCGATCTTAATGAAATTAGTTTCAAATGAAAGGCCTAACGTTGCCATTTGACACTATTATTTTTGATTTTCGATATATTGTTTACGTTCTGAGATATGGGCGATCTTGTCAAAACACAGCAGGTTTTTTGCGAATAACTTTTGAACAATACAATACTGTCCCACAAACTGAACACCAATAGAAAGCTTGTAAAAATACCTTTCTAACAAGCTATAGATTGTCTAAATCTGTGCACGAGCGGCGTAGATATTAAACATTTTGTATTTTTAGCCCTCGCTTACCAATTTCCACTAATTAAAAATGAGATTGTTTCATACAGAGTATTGCTTTACTGGTGTTTTAGGGGAAAAACTAAACAGATTTTGAATGTCGGGGTATGAAAACACATCTACGTGATTCAAGGAATTCGATGTTGAGAACATTTTGTGAATTACCTTTATAATAAATGAACTATTTCTCAAAAATCAATATATAAGTTCACTTCAAAGACAAAATAATGTGTTGATAAAGAAACAGTGAGTTCTAGTATTTATTCCTTGGATTAGGCATTGCGTTCAATCATGAGGTAAATGTTGGATGGTATATCAATACACAGATCAACAAGTAATTCACCTAGTAGTGAGATAAAAGATTTCTAATACTTGTGGCGTCACCGAAAGCAGCTGTATGGTTGAAGCCCAAAAATCTAGCGAAAATTTAGCTCTTTTGCAAGATTTAGGTTATACTGGTTACGGCGCAAAAATTGCTACTTACATTATTTATGATAAGAATGTAGGAATCAATATATCATAATAATATACCTATAGAAATAATGTCACTGCATTAACCATCATTTGCCATTCCTCACACGCCCCCCCCCATCTCTCTATCTATCTCTCTCTTTCTCTTTCTCTCTTCTATCGCATCTATGTAGCTATTTCTGTATCTATTTTTAAGTTGTGTGATAAGATCTTCTGCCAATCTGAAATATTTATTAATTGTAATTGCGAAGGTTTGAGAAAACAAAATTATTTTTTGTCTGCTGCTACATCAACTCAACTTTAATTCAATTGTATTCAAAGCCTGTTTCTACACTATAATTAAGGAAATTCATGGCTATATCAGAAAAATGGGTAATTTGAAAGTTTGACGATGAAAATTTTCAAAAGACTATTCGTATCTCTATTGAATTTTGAATGAAATATATGCTCAAAGACTGAAAGCTGAAGCCAGCAGGATTGGACTTGCCATCAACGTTACGAAGACAAAATACATGAGAGGAAGAGGTTCTAGAGACGACAATGCGAACCTCCCACCCGAGTTCGGATTGACGGTGACGAAATCGAGATGGTCGACGAATTCATGTATTTGGGCTCACTGGTAACCGACGACAATGATAACAGCAGAGAAATTCAGAGACGGATCTTAGCGGGAAATCGTGCCTACTTTGGACACCAGAGAACGCTCCAGTCGAACAAAATTCGCCGCCGCACGAAGTTGATTATCTTCAAGACGCTGATTAGATTGGTGGTCCTCTACGGCCACGAGACTTGGACTATGCTCGTGGAGGACCAACGCGCCCTTGGAGTTTTCGAACGAAAGGTGTTGCGTACCATCTCTGGTGGTGTGCAGATGGAAGACGGAACGTTGCGCATGCGAATGAACCGTGAGTTGTATCAGCTGCACATTCGTTGTACTGGTACGAACTTTCATGAAAAATAACGGATCAAAGACCAAAAATATCCACAAATTAGATCCAGGAAAAGAAGTTTCCCAAAGTACCCACTTTCGATGGGGGATGCAACTACAATGTGTCTTCTAACTTTGAACCATTTCTTTTTCACAGTATTGGTCTGTATACGACTTATTTATCCATATTTCCTGCACGAGAATTCTGAACGAAACAATATGAAAGCTAAAAGGATAAATGGAAAGAGACTGCATTGCAATCAACTGAATGCACGGCTTTTATGCAATCGACATAGCCTAGACATTTCACACTATTTACTTCAATGCAAATAAAAACTTTGAAATATCTACCTGTCTCATTCACGAATTGCATTCTCCCTCTGTCGTTCTCTGTTCAAGGGGCTTGAAACCACATGTGACCTTGTCTCACTTTACTATATTCAATTGCGCGGTAAAATACTGGACCAGTAAATTCTATTCTGTACATAAATCTTTTTTTCGGGAATATGTGACCAAAAAGTAAACTTCGAATTCCAAAGCAAATTGAACGTTCCAGGTTCTTGATAACTAATCAAGGTCCAACAATAAAGTAGAAACACCAGATAATCTTAAAACGACGCCGTCAAGTAAAGAAGCATGAAAACAAAAAGAATAAAACCAAAAAAAGATGGAAGCCCTAGAAAGTCCATTGCATATTTATTACCCTTTTCTCAGAAGATGGGATTTTCAAAAACATTTCAATACTTTCTGATGCAATGGTTCTCAAATTCGTACAATCCGGTTTATTCATTTTCTTTATTCAAAAATGTTATTAGCTTCAAATATATGACCATTTCATTTTAATTAATTATTTCACTCCGCATCTTTTTATTCGTTTTGTTCATCTGCGTTCATTTTACTTATTTTATTCGTTTCATTCTTTAGATTCACTGTGGTCAGTTTATTTTTTTTGTGCAATTTTCTCATATCATTCATTTAACTTATTTTATTCATTGTTTTCATTGTTTTCATTGTATGCATTTTATTTATTTTTTCCAGTTTATTCATTTTGTTCAGTTTCTTCACTTTAATAATCTGACTACAGGTTATTTAAAGTTTCAGTTTTAATCATTTCATCCAAATAATTTATTTGATTCAATTTATTTCTTTATATTAATTTATAACCTTTTACCATTGTTCAATTTTTAATTTTAATCAATGCATTTAATTCTACTCATTTCCTTCTTTTTAATCATATTATCACTTCAGCTCATTTTGTTTATTTGATTCGTTTGTTTTATTTATGCATTTCATTTATTTTTTACTTTATTCATTTTGTTCATCCATTCTTTTTATTCATTTGATCCATTTTATTAATTTGATTCATTGTATTCACTGGATGGATTAAATCAATTTGATTCATTTAATTCATTTGATTAATTTGATTCATTTGATTCATTTGATTCATCTGATTCATCTGATTCATTTGATTTATTTAATTCATTTGATTAATGTGATTCATGTGATTCATTTGATTCATTGAATTCATTTGATTCATTTGATTTATTTGATTCATTTGATTCATTTGATTAATTTGATTCATGTGATTCATTTGATTCATTTGATTCATCTGATTCATTTGATTTATTTAATTCATTTGATTCATGTGATTCATGTGATTCATTTGATTCATTTGATTCATTGAATTCATTTGAATCATTTGATTTATTTGATTCATTTGATTCATTTGATTCATTTGATTTATTTGATTCATTTGATTCATTTGATTCATTTGATTCATTTGATTCATTTGATTCATTTGATTCACTTGATTCATTTGATTCATTTGATTCATTTGATTCATTTGATTCATTTGATTCATTTGATTCATTTGATTCATTTGATTCATTTGATTCATTTGATTCATTTGATTCATTTGATTCATTTGATTCATTTGATTCATATGATTCATATGATTCATTTGATTCATTTGATTCATTTGATTCATTTGATTCATTTGATTCATTTGATTCATTTGATTCATTTGATTCATTTGATTCATTTGATTCATTTGATTCATTTGATTCATTTGATTCATTTAATTCATTTGATTCATTTGATTCATTTGATTCATTTGATTCATTTGATTCATTTGATTCATTTGATTCATTTGATTCATTTGATTTATTTGATTCATTTGATTCATGTGATTCATTTAATTAATGTGATTAATTTGATTCATTTGATTAATTTGATTAATTTAATTCATTTGATTCATTTGATTCGTGTGATTCATTTGATTAATTTGATTCGTTTAATTCATTTGATTCATTTGATTCATTTGATTCATTTGATTCATTTGATTCATTTGATTCATTTGATTCATTTGATTCATTTGATTCATTTGATTCATTTGATTCATTTGATTCATTTGATTCATTTGATTCATTTGATTCATTTGATTCATTTGATTCATTTGATTCATTTGATTCATTTGATTCATTTGAATCATTTGAATCATTTGAATCATTTGAATCATTTGAATCATTTGATTCATTTGATTCATTTGATTCATTTGATTCATTTGATTCATTTGGTTCATTTGGTTCATTTGGTTCATTTGATTCATTTGATTCATTTGTTTCATTTCATTCATTTTATTCATTTCATTCATTTCATTCATTTCATTCATTTAATTCATTTCATTCATTTAATTCATTTAATTCATTTAATTCATTTCATTCATTTCATTCATTTCATTCATTTCATTCATTTCATTCATTTCATTCATTTCATTCATTTCATTCATTTCATTCATTTCATTCATTTCATTCATTTCATTCATTTCATTCATTTCATTCATTTCATTCATTTCATTCATTTCATTCATTTCATTCATTTCATTCATTTCATTCATTTCATTCATTTCATTCATTTCATTCATTTCATTCATTTCATTCATTTCATTCATTTCATTCATTTCATTCATTTCATTCATTTCATTCATTTCATTCATTTCATTCATTTCATTCATTTCATTCATTTCATTCATTTCATTCATTTCATTCATTTCATTCATTTCATTCATTTCATTCATTTCATTCATTTCATTCATTTCATTCATTTCATTCATTTCATTCATTTCATTCATTTCATTCATTTCATTCATTTCATTCATTTCATTCATTTCATTCATTTCATTCATTTCATTCATTTCATTCATTTCATTCATTTCATTCATTTGATTCATTTGAATTATTTGATTCATTTGATTCATTTTATTCATATATTTAATTTTATGCTTTTCATGTTCAGTCATTCGTTTTATTTCATTCAATTTGTTAGTATGAGTCAATTTATTCTATTAATCTTATGACTATTTCTAAATATATTCTTAATTTTTATGTAATAACCTAATCTAATTTGATTCGTGTATATTATAATTTTGATTTACATTAATTTTTCTACTCATTTTATGAATTTAAAAACCTATTGTTTCATTTTTTGCTTTACTTTTATTATTTCGGTCGTTTTGTTGATTTCTATAATTTATTCAGTTTATTCGAGATTTTATTCGTGCAAGACTAGAAACTGTTTTCATCCCACCTCCAGTTGGGTGCCTACTTCTAGTGAGTTCTGTAAACTAATCCAATAGTGCAATGTGTAAGAAATGTCTCATCTCACTGCTAGGTGGATTAAATCGGTTTTTTTCAATTCAGAAATAATGCTATTAACAGTATTTTTCATTCTGTGGCGATTTTCATGAATGGATATTTTTTACGCATTTTGTTGTAACAGTTCTGCGAAGAATAATGGGTAAAACATACTCAGTTTGACGTACAAGATCTGTATTCGTTTATGGATACGAACTCTTTACCCAGTTACTGGGTTATTCCACTTTTATTGAAAACGCGTAGTTTTCTACGCATTAATTGGTATTTTATTTTATTAGTGTAGTTAGACAGTGCTTGCCTTTCCTACCTGATAAACTGGATTATTTATTGCCATCTTTACTGCGAGCAAAGAGAGCCATATTTATCCAGAAGAATGCCGAAGAGAGGATTGAAAATAACGAAATGTATGCAAGAGAAACATGACAATTTTTTGCATATTTTTGTCTTCTTCCGGTAACATGATGCTGCCATTTGCATTGCTGCGTTCTGATCAGCAATACACGGCAATGTTAAAATACTGTACAGTAAAGTTCATTTAAAATTCACTGTTTATGCCATTTAATAGTCTGATGTATTTATGTTTTAAAAACGATTTTGAAATCCTCGATTTAGCTTAAGGGATTACACCACTGTAGAGCACGAAAAAATAGCCTTATCTCGAGAATTTTTCATTGCCCAATAAAAAGGTGAATTGACATCTTGTTGAATAAGATTTAGAACATAAGTATTGAATCAAACAAAATAATTTTTTCGAGCAATTTCATCACAAGATGGCAGCTCTGCAGCATTTTCACCTCATGCGCGTTTTTTGGAAGGGGTCCACGGCCGGAAATCTATCTGCAGTGATTTTTGACCTAGCGCCAAAAATAAAGTTTGTAACCCGTCAGGGTAACAATTTAGCACTGGGTGGAAATATACCCTTTTTTTGCGTATACACTCCGTAGAGTGTATTGTTTACGTTAAAGTTATGCTCACCGCTGTTCGATACCGTTCACATTTAGTTTGTAAATTTTTATATAGTTTCGCGTTTGTGAACGGTTTTGTGTAATCAGATAGGTGTAGAAAATTTTGTTTTATGTTTGTGAATTAGTAGCATAGGGTTTAGCTAGGCTACCGCTCTCCTCTTGCGAAAATACGAGTGCACTGGTTATGTTGCTCATGGGTGACAGCTATGCAATGAGGCGGATTGTGTTGGTGATAGTCGAGTGCGGAAGGCAGCCATCGAGTTTTTTGACCAGCAGAAAGTGACGAACCACGGCGATAGACAGACGTCCGCCAGATTACGTGTTTTGTTTTCGGGACAGTTTCCCGCCACGATAGTGAAGTGCGCGAGTGCGACGGTAAAATCACCCGTCGAGATTGCCGGCCCGTGGTTCGGGCACAGTGAAGTGTACGGTGTCGGTTCGCCAATAGGGGTAAGCTAAGTGTAAAGGAGTGCTTTCGCTTCCCCGGCTAAATAATAAGGAACCACAACACCGACCGTTCTCGCTATAGAGGATAAGTCGAACGAGCCTAGCTCTCCTCTATAGCTAATAGCCAAGGAGAACGAAGCAGGGCGGACAAAGGTTCCCCCTGGGAAGTTTGCTGCGGTAACTTCCGGGATCGTTTACGGCGAGTAGACGATCCGGCGATTCGTCGCCAACGTCGCTAGGGAGGTTCCAACAAAGGAGCCAAGCTCACCTCCCTAGCTAAACGCCAAGGACCGCTGCCGGAGCAGCCAACGACCAAAGGAGAACACGGCCGTTGTTGTCCCGGCCGGTCGGAGGAAACCGCCCGCCTTTCCGCCCGCAGCAGTGAGCCACCAGCAGCAGCAGTGAAGTGGAGAGTTTGAGGACAATAAAGTCGGTAAATTTAGTAATTTATTTTGTTTGTTTACTTTTGTTTTTTTCTTGTGAAACGAAAATCCGAAATTCTGTAGAAGCACCTAGGCCGCCCTGAAACGAAGGGTACGCCGGGCAAATAAGAACCCGAGTAGCGGGCAAACCCCTACTTACATTTGGCGCCCAACGTGGGGCACACTGAAAAAAATATTTTCCTATTTTGGAAAATATTTTTTTCTTCCGGAGTGTGGGGTGCTTCTACTAAATAGAGGATTTTCGTAGAACAGTGGTGAGGTTTCTTCCGCAATATTGTTCCGCGGCCGTATTATTTATTTATTTACATTTTTTGGTATATTTATTTGATTTTCTGCATTTTCCTTTTTTGTCCGAATTTGTGGATTGCGTTGTTTGTGTTTGGTCTGCCGGACGAGTAGTTTGAAGGTTGTTTGTTATTATTCGGTTGCGGTGGCCAATTGTCTTGAATTCTCAATCCGATTTGAGACATTTTTGGAGCAGCTTGATTTCCTGAAATTTTAAGGGAATCGTTAGTGGGCGAAAAATTGAAATTAATACTGTGTCAGTACTTACATGCTTTGTGTCTTGGTGATTTCTTCCAATATAGCGCGAGTTATGATGGCGTTGGAGAAATTCAACCAAGCGTGTGTGTTCATGCGCGTCGATCATTTACATTTCGATGAGCTGGATTTTGAGTTGCTATCTCGAAGCATTTTTATCTCTCCTGATTCGGATCTTTCGGGTGTCCAGCGGCAACGGCGTCTTCGGGGAATTTTTTCGCATGAGCGGTCGTCTCGGAGGGAATTAGTTCGTAATTTTCGGGGTGACGTGGGTGAAGAAAAGGAGATCTGCCTTGGTAAACTACTAACAATCAAGGAAGATCTCCAGTACAGGTGCCCAAACAAGGAGATTTACCGAACACGGTTGCTTCATTTGGGGTCTAGGCTCCAGGTTATCCGAAATTATGCGGCAGGGGAGGTCAACCAGGAAATTTCGGGGTTGCTGGAGGAAGTTCTAGCAGTTTATGCCAGTCATTTCAGTGACGAACAGGCAGTACTTCCTCCCGACAACCAAAAAGGGGAGGATGGAGAGATTTTGGGAGATTTGCTGAGTACAGACGTACCTGCAATTCCACAGGGATCCAATCCTTCCGATAACGAAGGATGTCTTTCCAAACAGCTCGTAGGAGACGACCTGTTGCGTGTCTTGTGCGAGATGAGGGACGAGATTCGACAATTGCGACAGCAATCCGACGATAATAAAGCCCTAGCGTCTCAGGGGTCTGATGCTTTTTCAAAAGCTACCGAAACGCTAATGGGCGGGATTGCTTCACTGACAACAATTTCGTCAGTTTTGAGAAAGACGGTTCAAGAAGTTGTCTCACTTCGTGAATCCGTGAATGAACTTCGGGCACTAGTACATCAGAAGGAAAGTGCTTCCGAGAAGGATCTGCAGACCGATCTGGAAGATTTGCGTTTGATGGACGTACCCGATTCATTTGATGCACCAGAGATTCCTCGCCCAACACTGGCGCCCAGTCCCGATCAATTTGTGTTGAAGCGAGGATTCTCGGGTGAACAAAATCTATGTCCATCACTTCCTATCGAGAAACCGAAACAGAATACTGGATTCACAGCCCCGTACCATACTCAGAACCAGCCTTACGTTCCTGAATTGACCGAACAGCTGGCGGGACCATCATATCCGAACTTTTCAATATCTTCCAACGCGGGAAACGGATCGATGGCAGCTTCAAGGAATTACTCGCGAAATCCGCAACGCGTCGCTGATTGGAAAATTCGGAAGTATGCTGGAACTGATGAAGGAACTGGACTAAATGAATTCTTGGACACCGTAGCGAGTTACGCTGCGTGTGAGCAAATGTGCGAAGACGAACTTTTCAATTCTGCGATGCATTTGTTCACTGGCAATGCTTTGACCTGGTATCAGGCTATGCGTGCGCAAAACCGGTTGTTTAACTGGAACCATCTTGTTTGCGAGCTCAAGGTAAATTTTGTACATCCTGAACTTGATGCTACGCTCAAAATGAAGGCTCTCCAGCGCCGGCAGATGCGTAACGAATCTTTCCAGGAATACTTCCTGGAAATGGAAAAAATATTTCGTGCTATGACGGTTCCAATGGCACCGAGCGAAAAACTCGACGTGCTCAAGCGGAACCTGAAAGCCGATTATAAACAAATGCTGATTCTCAGGCCAGTGAACACGCTTTCAGAATTGATGAGTCTTGGTAAATCGATCGACACCTCCAAGACGCCGATTTATCAGAAAGTTTTCGGTTCTTCTCGGGAAGTTGCAGCTTATTCTGATAATCCACCACAAAACAAACAAAAACAAAATAATCAAAACCAAAAGGGAGGTGGACAGAATAACGGCAACGCAAAATCCAAAACGTTTTGGAACAAGAATGCCAAACCGGCAGGTCTTGATTCAAGCAAGCCTCCTGACAACCAGAAAAAGAAACAGCAAGGGAATCAGGACGGCAAGAATCTCGAAGGAAACAATCAAAAACCGATCGAACCACCGCAGAAACCTATAATGTGTCTGGAATATTTGGTGGAAAAGCATCGTCCTCCCGTGCTCGGCGTCTGCTACAATTGTGGAGACAAAGGACATGAATTTGAGGAATGCCGGAAACCAAATCGCGTCTTCTGCATCGTGTGTGGTTTTAAAGGATTTGATGTTTCTCGTTGCCCTTACTGCCTAAAAAACGGGATCAGAACCAACTGAAGTCGCAGTTGGCAGTAAAGCAGCGCTCCAAAGAACAACTAACAATCCATCCCCAGATTTACGACAGTTTTCGACCGGCTCGTGATGAGGACTATGATAATTCGTTGTCTGTCGAAACCATCGTCCTGGACGACCCGTTCGATAACCGTCCATTTGCAATTGTCGCAGTGTACGGCAAATCCTTCAAAGCCTTGCTCGACAGTGGTAGTAACGCCACGATTATGACTAAAAAGCTATACCAAAAGTTTTCAAAAAGTCCCTTGAAAAGTTTGGAACGACCATTCGAATTACATTCTGCAAATGGTCAAACCTTACCAATCATTGGACAAGCGTATCTCCCGTATACTTTTCAAAATTTGACAAAGGTCTTATGCACTCTTGTAGTAGAGCATCTGACCGTCAACTCCATTCTAGGTATGGACTTTTGGCGCGCCTTTGGGATTTCTCCTGAGATACAAAACTGTGCTCTGTTGAACTCAGGTCAGGAATCGGAGAACGACGAAGAAGATGAAGTACCGCGTGAGTCGATACTCACTTCGGAACAGTTAGCGCGCGTAGAGCCCGGAAAGCTAAGCCCAACCTCATTCACAGAGCACAGGATTGTCATCAAAGATGAATTCCAAGGTGCGGCACCCGTTTGCCGATATCCTTATCACATGAGCCCAAAGAAACTGTCAAAGGTCTGGGAAGAAGTTGACCGATGGCGGTCTATGGGTATTATCGAGGAGTCTGATTCGGATTGGTCGCTTAATATTGTGGCGGTCACGAAACCAGACGACTCAATTCGCCTTTGTCTAGACGCTAGGCCTCTCAATGAGCGTACTGTACGAGATGCATACCCTCCGCCCCACCCTGGGCGAATATTGGGCGGCTTACCCAAGGCGAAGTACCTGTCTACTATAGACTTGAAGGAGGCCTTTCTCCAGGTACCCCTGGCCAAGGATAGTCGCAAATATACCGCTTTCAGTGTTCCCGGCAGGGGTATGTTCCAATTTACTCGTCTACCATTTGGTCTCGTCAACAGCCCCGCTACTCTGGCGCGACTGATGGACCAGGTTCTAGGACGAGGTAAATGGGAACCTTACGTTTTCGTCTACCTAGATGACATCATCGTGGTAAGCGAAACGTTCGAGCATCACATACAGTTGCTCAAAGCAGTGGCCGATTGTCTAGCAAGAGCCAACCTAACCATCAATTTGGAAAAATCCCGTTTTGGAGTCCCCGAACTAAAGTTTCTTGGTTATTTGTTGAATCGGGATGGACTCAAGGTCAATCCTGACAAAATTCAGCCGATTCTCGACTACGAGAGACCGGTTACCGTGACGAAACTTCGTCGTTTCCTCGGTATGTGCGGTTATTACCGCCGCTTCATTGATCGGTTCAGTGAGGTCACTGCTCCCTTGAGCGATCTGCTCAAAACGAAAACCAAGAGCTTAGTTTGGAACTCCGAGGCAGAACTCGCGTTCCTTAAAATTAAGGAACTTCTAGTCACTCCTCCAGTTTTAGTCCCACCAGACTTCTCCAAAGAATTCATTCTTCAGACAGACGCTAGTGACGTAGCAGTCGCTGCTGTTCTGGTGCAGGAGTATCCCGAGGGTGAGAAAGTAGTTGCTTACTTTTCGCACAAACTGACCACTCCCCAAAGGAACTATCATGCAACTGAAAAGGAAGGTCTGGCGGTGATAATGGCGGTTGAACACTTTCGAGGTTACTTGGAAGGTTATCATTTTCGACTGGTCACTGATTCGTCAGCGATTACATGGATACTGAAGACTAAATGGAAAACCAGTTCACGTTTGAGTCGTTGGAGTTTAGAATTGCAACTCTACGACATGTCTATTGAGCACCGGAAAGGCAAGGACAATGTCGTTCCAGATGCGTTATCCCGGGCCATAGCAGCCGTTTCCGCTTTGTCCACCTCAGACTGGTACTGTTCCATGAAGTCCAAAGTTATCCAAAATCCTGACGACTATGCCGACTTCAAAGTAGAAAATGATCAACTTTTCAAGTATGTAAACTCGAAAGTTGTTCCGTGCGACTCGCGGTTCAGTTGGAAACTCGTCCCAGCACCCGAGTTCCGTCAAGATTTGATCCAACGTACCCACGAAAATTTGCTTCACGTGGGATACGATAAAACGATCCACGAAGTGCAGTTGCGATATTACTGGCCTCGTATGGGATCGGAAGTACGAAAGTTTATTCGAGAATGTGGGACGTGCAAGGAAATCAAAGCTCCTTTCGTCCCAGTCCAGCCCGAAATGGGTCAGTCGCGTGCGACTAATGCACCATGGCGAATGGTTTCTGTGGACTATATTGGTCCTCTTCCAAAAAGCAAACGTGGCAATCAACACTTGCTTGTCGTCCTCGACGTCTTCAGCAAGTACGTCATGTTAACCCCCGTTCACAAAATCGCTAGTACGTCACTCTGTACGATACTGCGCGAACAGTGGTTCAATCGCCATGGTAGCCCGGAAATTCTGCTAAGCGACAATGCCTCCACTTTCACCTCGAAGGAGTTCAGTCAATTCATAAAAGAAACCAACGTCAAACATTGGCTGAATTCCCGCTATCATTCGCAGGCTAACCCAGTGGAGCGAACAAATCGCTCGATAAACACCGCAATCCGGGCATATGCTCGAACCGAGCAGCGCAACTGGGATGTCCACATCACCGATGTGGAGCGCATCCTAAATACTACCGTTCATTCCTCCACTGGGTTTAGTCCTCATTTCATTATACACGGGTGTGAAATGGCATCTGCCGATGACTTCAGCAGGATTTCCGGTGAGGGTGACCTAGAAACAAGACACCAACAGATAGACAAAATCCGGGAGATTGTGATCAAAAATTTGGCAAAGGCAAGCGAGGGCATTCGACGTCAGTACAACTTGCGTCATCGAAAGTTCTCCAAACCTTTTGAAACGGGACAAATGGTGTACCGTCGAAACATGAAGTTGTCGAATGCACTCGAGTCGTACAATGCTAAACTTGGATCACAATACTTACCGGCTAAAATTGTCTCAAAAAAGGGTGTATCCTCCTACGAGCTGGAGGATTTAGCAGGTAAAAACCTCGGAGTTTGGCCAGCAAATCTCCTTAAACCAGCATAAAAACTTTTCCGTGTCGTCTGTGGACTGACGGTATGCTCACTATTTACTCACTTGGGAGTTTTCCAAAAGCAGCCGTCAGTTCCCGACGGCAACAACACGGACTTTGGTCCGAATAAAAAAAAACAAACATTTCTCCGTCTTCTCTATTTTTATTGTGGAAGAACAACTCTGCCGCGAGAAGGTTCTTCAACACCTTCTTGCAATTTTTCAGAGCCACACTCACGCAGTGTGGTAAACAAACACTCGCACGAAATATATGCTTCGGCCCCGGTGACGACTACGGTAGGGTGGAATACTCTACTAAAAAACACTAATCTTATACCGTGCCGTTCTCCCGGGCACCGGACGCATCTAAATACACTACCTGCCGTGTTCGGCAAACAAATAAAAAAATTCTTTTGCGCCCCACTCGCGCAGTGAGGTAACCAAATTATCCACTAATTTGATTTGCTCCGGCGGTCGAGACGGTTACGGTAAAGCAAACTTTCTAACCAAACCAGTACCAGTGTTTGGAAGAAACAAAACGAACCTATCGTACCGTCCTTTCACCGCCGGATGCACACACATCATTCTTCTGCCGTCTTCGGCAACATAAAAAATTCCAAAAAAACCCCTCTTCGGGGGGAACACCCGCACCTACGGGTGCACAAAATTGAAAAAATACCCTTGTTTGGAGCACCGGAACTATAATAAAACTCACCAATCCCTTCTTCGACAGGGACCACTAACTTGCGCAACTGGTTCCCAACCGGCAGGAATCCCGCGACCCTAACGAACGGGTTAGAAACGCGAAAACAACACATCGTCCACGGCGATTTCGCAATACCGAACTTGTTTTGATTTTGGTTCATTCATCCTGTCGATGGATGACACCATCATCGATTTTGACATTTTCCCCGATGTTCGCATCAATGCTCTGCATCATGCAGGTGTAGCCCGATTTGGATCAGAGTAGTGTGAGTGGAAGAGCGAATGGGGTAAAACGATACCGCGTCTTCGATTTCGAATCAAATAATAAAATTTTATTTCGCATAATTTTGGGTTTGTGGTTTAACCTGGGGTGGTTCGTTTGATTCCAGCGGGAATCATTTTGATCTGTTTAAATTATGCGAAAGACATTCTTTGGTCCCTCTCAAACGTTTCTTTTGCCATGTACGAAGCGTTTTGAGGCGAAAAGGGACGAATATACAAATATTTTGTCCGGAATGTCTGCGAAGGGGAGAAACGATGACGTGTTAAGCGGTATGGTATGTGTGAATGTATGTGTGCAGAATCGAACAGTGAATGAATGCATGTGTGAATGATAAGATAAAATTGTTTTGGGGTTAATTCGAAGTGCTTATCGGAATGTGAATGATCGAGTAGGCCACTGATTGAGGATGAATGAATGAGATAATTGTATGAATGTATTTGGATAGAAACCCCAACACAGGCGTGTAGTACTGGTACCGTAAGAACACGAAAGACATTTCTGGACAGTCGATGAAAAAGAACAAAATAATGCCGACAACCGTTCCCCTGCAAGTTGAAACATTGAAAATTGTCAATGTCACTTGCAGAATTTTAGGAATATCGAGTTGTTACCGATCTTGCTTTCGGATTAGATTTAGGGTTCAACCCATAGCCGAGTAATGACGATGGCTGACAACCTCTCGCTGTCAGTATTATCAGACCCAACACAGACAAACAGTTCACCGGTTAGGACATCCGGTCGATTAGTTCTGAGATGAAAATTTATAAATTGCGGAAGAAATGATTAGGTGTAGTTAGTTTTTCTTTGTTTATTTATTTATTTATTCATTTCGTTCATTATTATTGTATCGGTGTTAGGTGTTAGGTTAGAAAAAAATTGTTGCCAATTTTTTTCCACCCGGTGTGGGCGAGATTGTAACCCGTCAGGGTAACAATTTAGCACTGGGTGGAAATATACCCTTTTTTGCGTATACACTCCGTAGAGTGTATTGTTTACGTTAAAGTTATGCTCACCGCTGTTCGATACCGTTCACATTTAGTTTGTAAATTTTTATATAGTTTCGCGTTTGTGAACGGTTTTGTGTAATCAGATAGGTGTAGAAAATTTTGTTTTATGTTTGTGAATTAGTAGCATAGGGTTTAGCTAGGCTACCGCTCTCCTCTTGCGAAAATACGAGTGCGCTGGTTATGTTGCTCATGGGTGACAGCTATGCAATGAGGCGGATTGTGTTGGTGATAGTCGAGTGCGGAAGGCAGCCATCGAGTTTTTTGACCAGCAGAAAGTGACGAACCACGGCGATAGACAGACGTCCGCCAGATTACGTGTTTTGTTTTCGGGACAGTTTCCCGCCACGATAGTGAAGTGCGCGAGTGCGACGGTAAAATCACCCGTCGAGATTGCCGGCCCGTGGTTCGGGCACAGTGAAGTGTGCGGTGTCGGTTCGCCAATAGGGGTAAGCTAAGTGTAAAGGAGTGCTTTCGCTTCCCCGGCTAAATAATAAGGAACCACAACACCGACCGTTCTCGCTATAGAGGATAAGTCGAACGAGCCTAGCTCTCCTCTATAGCTAATAGCCAAGGAGAACGAAGCAGGGCGGACAAAGGTTCCCCCTGGGAAGTTTGCTGCGGTAACTTCCGGGATCGTTTACGGCGAGTAGACGATCCGGCGATTCGTCGCCAACGTCGCTAGGGAGGTTCCAACAAAGGAGCCAAGCTCACCTCCCTAGCTAAACGCCAAGGACCGCTGCCGGAGCAGCCAACGACCAAAGGAGAACACGGCCGTTGTTGTCCCGGCCGGTCGGAGGAAACCGCCCGCCTTTCCGCCCGCAGCAGTGAGCCACCAGCAGCAGCAGTGAAGTGGAGAGTTTGAGGACAATAAAGTCGGTAAATTTAGTAATTTATTTTGTTTGTTTACTTTTGTTTTTTTCTTGTGAAACGAAAATCCGAAATTCTGTAGAAGCACCTAGGCCGCCCTGAAACGAAGGGTACGCCGGGCAAATAAGAACCCGAGTAGCGGGCAAACCCCTACTTACAAGTTTTTCCGATTCCTTATGTCAATAGCGATGTACGTAGGATTTTTTCAATATTTTGATTTTAAGCGAAATGGTGCACTGTTGAGTGAAAAAACGTCGAAAATGTCATCAAAATCTACATAAAATCGTTAATCACTAAAAAGGTAAGCAATAAAAATATTTAATCCTGCGTACGTGACTGGAGAAATCAATTTTGAATATACCTACTGTGAAAATTTCAAAGCGATCAAAAATCATTTGTTCGCTTACATTTCCGGCCAGTGGTTTCGAGAAAACCGCGGTTAAAGTTTGCAATACACATGGGATATACATAAGAGACGTTGCGGCAAAATTGAAAATTTGTGTATTTTTGAATTGTTTTCGTTCTCCATGTTTTGAGATATCATTTTTTAGATCCTGAAGCAAATTTTAGACTAATAAATAGAAAATTGATTGTTTTAAAATTCTACGGTGGTGTAACCGCTTAAACAATTTATTATTTTAGATCCATAAATGACTTAAACGTTTTTTTGCTATATTGCTAATAATGGTGCATACTATCGAGAACGTAATAGAGTTGTATTGTTAGGCGCTAGCCACTACAAGGACTAAGAGAGCTTCTCTAACATTACACTTAGTAGGATGACAGTTCAGCCAAATCTGACTGCTTCAAATTAAATCAAATGCTTATAGAAAAAGAGTGGAAGCTTACTTCTTTCGAAAAGTTTGTATCAGTTGCTGTTCTGCAACACATGAAAAATGTCATAAAAATTACTTATATGCTTCAGATAATTATGTCGTCCATGGAATAGAAATCTGACATTTTAGCCAGGTGGGGCTTATTATACCATCCTACCCAACTACTCTACTGACCAAGCATATAGAGTTTGGCAGACCTACTTTGCTGAAAATGAAGTAATTCAAATTATCAGCACGATTACCCAATCAAGCCTGAAATACCAAAAGTCCAGTAATTTTAATTAATAAAAATTACAATTAGTGACTTCTTATAGTCTGCGATCTGTCTGATAATAAATTGACTATTATAAATTTACAAATTGAACCTGATACAGGATGCAGACAGTGAATCTTCAGGAGGCACCTCGACGAAATGCGGTGTAAATAATATCTCAAAATTTCTTGGACCAATCGTTCTGAATTTTGCACAGTTCTTCTTCTTCACATCATTGCCCAGGCAACTACAAGAGCTTTTTGCAAAGTGCTTAATATTATTATTTTACAATAACATGTTAATCGTTGTTTTTGCAATAATCGGACTTTGGTTTCAAAGTGCTACGAAAAAATCGAAAATCGACCAAAAATAAAAGCTCACTTAACTACTTGTGAAATGTGAAAAACAACTGTGCAAATGTCTCAACGTTTGGTCCAGTAGATTTTGAGTTATGGTGTATAACGCAAAACAAGTTTGCGATGTGGCGCCTGACAATCCTTGTATCGAAAAAAAAATCAAGTATCCAATTTTTTGCCGATAATACCTTACACAACCCTCCTTAAGTTCCGACACAATTTTGGCGATTTTTCCGTATTCAACTTTTTGCGTCAGTTTGCCAAGTCATCTGTCTAGCCGTAGCTTTCACAACTCTTTCATACCCTGTGCATATCTGTTCTATCATTTGTACGAAAATTTGTACAGCGGAAATGCAAATCGTTCAAGATATACTAGAAAATTATAAATTGCGAAACAATACAAGCAAGCTCCGATAACATTTAAATAACGATTAAAATGAGAATATTTGTAGCAACTTGTTTGCCGTCACATTCAAAAGTGTTACTTAGGCTATATGGCATGGCTTCATTTGCAATTTTTTATTCAATCTTAGTTTTGAACTCTTTCAAAAGCAGTAAAAATATAAATGAACTTCCACTTGCTTATTGTGTTCTTTGTGGGAAGATATAACTAGAAAAGGGAACAAATTGTGATTATATTCTTTTCTTTTCCTCGTGTTAAAATAACTAAGAAATTGTGAGCAAATTAAACTTCACTCATTTTGATAGCAATAGGTAAACTAACACCAGTCGTCCCGGTCCTGTGTGCAGGAGTGGTGAAGGGGTCTTCCAAATCGATACCAGCGGCAAGTACGAACCTGATTTTGTTAATGCAAGCATTGATCGGCTCCTCGCTTCCAATCAATCGCGGCATTCAAACCTACAAATATATTATCAGAATGCCGGAGCTATGTATTCAGGAATCGACGATTATTTGATAGCAAGTTCGGATGAATGCTTCGACATAATCGCCCTCACAGAGACGTGGCTTAGCAATAGCACTCTGTCAGTGCAAACATTTGGTGCCAACTACGATATTTTCCGTACCGGCGGCGGACTACTTGTGGCTATCCATCGTCGATTGAAAGCACAACTGATTGACGATACTTTGGGAGTCTGTGTCGAGCAGGTGTGGGTGCGAATCAAACTGGCTGGCTACGCACTTTTTCTTTGCGTGGTTTTTTTTTCTCTGTTTATTTGACACGGCTCAACCCGTTAGCATAACTGAGCCGGACATCTTTTAATCTTTTACAATATGTAAAAATAAAGAATTTAACAGTATTTATTTTTTACTCGTACCACCTTGTTGACGCAGCTTGCTGCTGTGTGTTGAGATTCGTTTCTTTGGCGGTGAAAAGTTGTTCGCCGAATCTTGAGGGTCATTTGGTCTGCCTTCTTTCTCGTTGTCGTACTAGTCCATATCCTCATCTGTGCTACTCGCATGCTGTTCACGATCGGTTGTTCTGGTTTGTGCTTTAATCGTATGGGTCGCTATTGTGTGTCCGTTCTCTTCTGATTTCGCTTCATTGTTGTTGTTGCTGGTTGTTGGCTTAGAGACATTAAACGCGATCGTTGTAGAATTCATGTTTGTTGCTTCTTGATCCGGAGAAGCTGGTTTTGCAGCTGTTAGTGGTTTAGCGTAAGATGGTTGTGTGCTGATTTCAGTTGGATTTGAGTTTTCCTTAACAGTTTCTATGCAAGGTTTTCCGAGGTGCAGCTTCTTCGTGCAGAACTGGCACGTAAGAATTTGCCCTGGGTACGTGACTAGTGATGTCTGTTGAATGAGAGCCTTCCCTTCCTAACACTGTGAAGCTTAAGTAAGAGGGAATTGGCTTGGTCACACGCATTCTCACCACACGAACACCGTTAGGGATGCCCGGGAAAAAATTCCTCCATGTATCATGTGTAACGGAGTCTATTTCTCCGTATTTTTGCAAGCATTTTTTAATCGCGCCGTCAGGGTTACGCGTAGCCAAATCATGGGCCCGAACTTCTACAGCGCCATTCTCGATGTATACGGGAATGCTATATTTAACATTGCCGCATTCGGCGGTGTGCTGCATGTTGTTTCGCGAGGCGAATGACTCAGCTTGGTTAATGTTGTTGAACGAAATTAGCACGCATTGTTTGATATGATGCATTTGTAGGGTTTTCACTTCAGCCAGATTGAGTTCCATCTGCACTTTTAATAACTGTTCCACTTCCCGAATGGCTGGTCTTACGGGGCATTTTGAAAAATCAACAGCAGCACAGTTCGGCCGCATCTGTGTTGCTTTTTGCTGGGCACCGTCACTCATCACTAAATCGCACAGTAGGTATAGGCTATTGTTATATGGACTGCTTGTGTGATAGGCACCGATTGATTTTTAGGTAGAATTGACTGTTTCACTTGCGCGGGACGATTTTTTGCTTCTGCTCAGGGCGAGATATGTAGACAAACTGACAGTTTGCGTGGTTTATCTTCCACCGGACCGCACTCGCGATTCGACATTGATTGATTCACATACTGTGTCACTGGAACGGATTTCAATTTCAATTTCTCCGGATTAAAATGGCGCTCTGCTTCTGACGCATTTATGTTCGCTGATCCCGAACTGTCATCTTTTCATGATGGTATCACCAGTTTGCTTGACTGCTACAGTCTAAATCTGCTGCGCCAAACGAATAATGTGGTGAACGAGAACAACAGAATCCTTGATCTCTGTTTTTCGAGCAAATCTGACTACGCGCCAAATGTTACCGCAGCACCATTCCCTCTGGTAAAGACTGTTAGACCCCACCCTCCCCTGCATATAGTGCTTGAAGCGATACGAGTGAAGCATGACTGCAATGCTTCTGACACCGTCAGCTATAATTTTAGAAAAGCCGACTATAATAGGATTATTGACTTCCTGTCGAATATCCACTGGACTGAAATTTTCGACAATGATGATGTCAACGTTGCAGTGCAGACCTTCTCCAATGTTATGAGCTATGCTATCGATCGCTATGTACCCAAAAGAAGTGGCCTTCAATCTAAGCACCCAGTGTGGCACACTGCCGAGCTGAGACGGTTAAAAGCGACTAAAAGAGCCGCTCTGAAGAAGTACTCCATGTTAACCAAGTCTATAAAAAGACATCGAAGCGTTGCCATGCCGATTACTTGCAAAACGTGCAACGCAAGTTGAAGTCCGAACCTAAAACATTCTGGAAGCATGTAAACGAGCAAAGAAAGGAATCCGGGTTGCCTTCAACGATGAGCTATGGAGGACGTATGAGCTCTAGTTTACAGGAGATTTGCCAACTATTCTCTGAAATGTTCGCGAGTGTTTTCTCCAACGAGAAACTGACACCGACCCAGGTTTCACGCGCGGCTCTTAATGTGCCTCAATCATACCAGTCTTTGAACTCTCTCAATATCGACAATAATATGGTACAACTGGCGATTGGCCAAATGAAGGCTTCAATTTCGGCAGGCCCAGATGGTATACCAACTATTATTCTAAAAAAATGCTCTGCCGGTCTAATTGAACCTCTTTGTCATCTGTTTCAATTGTCGCTAACAACCGGAGTATTTCCCGAACTCTGGAAATCCTCCTTCATGTTTCCAGTTCACAAAAAAGGTGATAAAAAGGTAGTTGACAACTACCGTGGTATTACAACGCTAAGCGCAGTTCCTAAGCTGTTTGAAATGGCTGTGTTGGAACCCATCTCCAGCCACTGCAAACAGTATATCTCCGAGACTCAGCATGGATTTATGCCGAAACGACATCTACGAATCTTCTGTCGTTCACAACATATGTTACAGATGCCATGTCGGACGGCCTTCATACTCATGTTATCTACACGGACCTTTCAGCTGCTTTTGACAAGATAAATCACGCTATTGCAGTGGCAAAATTGGATAGACTTGGCTTTGGTACTAATATTCTCCGTTGGATGCAATCGTGTCTCAGTGATCGTCGTCTAGCAGTCAAGATAGGTGATTGTGCATCCGAATAGTTCTTTGTTTCATTTGGTATTCCGCAAGGCAGCCATCTCGGTCCATTGATTTTTCCTCTGTATTTCAACGACGTCAACTTTTGTTTAAAAGGACCACGGTTGTCTTTCGCCGACGACCTCAAGCTATACCATAGAATACGGAATACTGATGATGCTGCTTTCCTTCAACGCCAACTGGTAACCTTTGCGGAATGGTGCGAGCTCAACCGAATGACCCTAAACCCCAAGAAATGTACGGTCATTACGTTCTCGAGGAAAAAAAAAACGCCGATTCGATTCGATTACTGTCTAGCTGAATCCACGATTGACAGAGCGAATTGTGTCAAAGATCTCGGAGTTTTTCTCGATGAACAACTGACGTTTAAACAGCATATCAGCTATATTGTCGCAAAGGCATCACGCTGTTTGGGGTTCATAATGAGAATATCTAAGCACTTTTCAGATAATTACTGCTTGAAATCTCTCTACTGCTCACTCGTTCTATGAACTATGGAATATTGTTCAGTTGTGTGGAATCCTCATTATCTTAACGGCGTCCATCGAATTGAGACAGTACAGCGCAGATTTATTCGGTTTGCCCTTCGTCGATTGCCTTGGAGCAACCCTCACCAGCTGCCAAGTTATGAAAGCCGGGGATTGCTTATTGGACTCGATACATTGCAAATGCGCCGGGATCTATTCCGTGCTATGACGATTTCGGATATTTTGCAAGATCGAATTGACTGCCCCGAGCTTCTCAGTGCAATAAATAATTTATTCCTCCGATTACCTCTTCGCCGACTATGGAGTAAACGGTGCCATCATTGGTTTGCAGCGGACCTTCAACAGAGTGTCATCCGAGTTCGATCTTCACATTCCACGTAGCAGATTACAGTTTGACTTTTTAAATAGATTAAGAAATTATCATTAGGTCCACACTGTGTCTGTTGATATCAATTATAAATAAATAAATAAACAAACGAAAACAATTTTCATCTCTGATTCCAATTATAAAATTTCATTCGACAGTTTGTTTCAATATGATTCGAATAAAATATAAAATATAAAATAAAATATAAAATACAATATGAAATAAAATATAAAATAAAATATAAAATAAAATATAAAATATAACATAAAATAAAATATAAAATAAAATATAAAGTATAACATAAAATAAAATATAAAATAAAATGAAATGAAACGAAACGACACGAAACGAAACGAAACGACACGAAACGAAACGAAACGAAACGAAACGAAACGAAACGAAACGAAACGAAACAAAACGAAGCGAAACGAAATGAAATGAAATGAAATGAAATGAAATGAAATGAAATGAAATGAAATGAAATGAAATGAAATGAAATAAAATATGAAATTATAAATTCTGCTCAGTCATTTCTTCCAATTTGTTAATTAAACTCAATTTAATTTATTCTATTAACTTTTTTTACTTTTCCAAATTTTCATTTAATGAGCTAAACCAATTTGATTTTATTTTAATAATTTGATTTATTTACTTTATTAATTCAAATGATTCATTCTACTCATTTTATGAATGTGAGAACTTTTCACTTCATTATTTTTTTAAATTTCCTTTGTTTTATTTTTTATAATCTATTTAGGTTATTCAATGTATTATTCGTGCACGACTAAAACTGTGTTCATTACACCTCTAGTTAGGTGCCCATTTCGCATGAGTTCTAAAAACTAATGAATAATCCAACAGTGATATGTGTAAGAAATATCTCATCTCACTGCTAGGTGGATTAAGTTGGTTTTTAAGTTATGGGCCGTTCATAATCCACGTAAACTCATGGGGGACGGGATTGTAGCAAAGGTGTACGTTTATATGCTAGGGGGAAGTTTTTTTGCAAAAGCCAACGTAGACAATAATTTTAAATAAGATTTTAACAAAGTTCTGTCGCTTCAATTAGATGTATTTGTGAGGATACTTCGAAACTAGTGCATTATAGAGGTACCTACTCCTTAGGCGGACACTTAAACCAGAACTCCCGTGATTTTTAGCATAAAACACCAACACGACACGCTGTTGCTTCTTACGTATATTTAGATATATCAAACATAACATGAAAAAATTCTAGGAAAAACGCTTTTAATCCACCTAACAGTGTGATGAGACATTTCTTATAACTCTTATCACTCTCTTCGGATATTATATCGTTTGAGAACATTTAGAACTTGATACTTCGCGATGTTTTTGATAACACATACTACATGGGATAGTGGTAGGACTCAGAGAATCGATCAAATCAGCATAGGACAACATAAGTGCTAGAAATCTCAAACCACATCAATGGGAAAGCGAAAAAATGGCCAATAAAATAGACATACCAACGAATTATTGTTAATGCTCTGTTAATAAAATATCTATATTGTGGTGGGAAAACTGAATTTTGCTAAAGGGGTTATATATTGTACTGAAACAAAAAAAAAACGAATTTTTTTTTGAATCGATTTGAAGTTTATATTTTACTCAAATTTCCAACGCGACTGAGAACTAAGAAATCAACGCTTTTTCTTGAAAAGGGCGATACTAGCAGTGATATCATTCAAAGAAAATCAACAGTGAATATTTCCAGACTTGGTTTTATTTCCTATTTAAGAACTATTGTGTTTTTTACATCCTAGATTGCATGATTCAGGGATCGAAACCCAAAACTTCATGAAGTATTTGAAATTATTAAATTAAAATTTGTTTTTGCTATTGAAATTGACAAAATGATAGTATCGCCCCTTTGGCGATTGTTTACTTTTTCGGTAACACCTATCACCATTGAAGTATCGCCCTTACGTTTATTTACAATAACTACCGTTTTACACCACCGATTTCGTCCGGGTTTTTTCAATAGCGATCATTGTTACTATTTACAGCTGGTATCAGCTTGATAATCCTAAAAAAATACGAAAATAACAGTTTCGCCTCTAAACTGCTAGCAAAAAAAGTATCGCCCTGTTTGTTTGCATGGAGCGTGGAGGGCGAAACTTTAAATAAACAAACAAAAATACAGTTTCGCCCGTTGTATTTTTTGCTGTAGTTTAAGAAAGCAATATCGTAGAATCCAAATTTTTAGGGTAGGTTTGTTGCGTTTCAAAGCCTTCATTCGCATGCATAAAAAGAGCCTTATGCTTACATTTGTAAGTATCGCCCTTTTCACAAAAAAAGCGTTGAAATGAAATCGCAGCTTCTGATATCACTATAAATCTATAAAGAATACTAAAAATTAATTTCTATTCCATAATTTTCAGTTCAGCAATTCGAGAGATCGTGCTCACCGCAAGCCATGAAAAATAGACTACGTTGTGAAGCGATGGTCACTATTTATTAAAAAATCAAGGTTAAATAAAAAATTAAACTATTAAAAAAAATTCAAATAGTTTATAATTTTCACAAACTTATTAGGAAATATTGTTTAATAAACTTTCGTAATATTGTGTAGGAAAAAAGCTGAAAATTTCAGTATTTTCTCTATCTGCAACATATAAACCCTTAAGTATACCAATTAATTGGTATACGAATTGGAATAGGTTCGCCAAATTTTGGAAGAAGTCTATAAAATAACCCCTTGAAAGCTACCTAAACATTGTTGTAGTTCGATGCAATAAAAAATCCCCAAAAATGTAATGTTCCTATTAATGTGAAACACAGTGAATAATACATACAGTAAAGACCCATTTTTATCAATCTCATGGTGTATTTTAGGCTGACAAAAATGGGGACATTGACTAAATCGGGCAATTTTTTTTCTTTATAATAAACTGAAGCTGTTAAAATATTCTTCCCGTGCCTTGATGTAGTCTGATAACTATTTCTGATTATGATGAACTTTTCATTTTTGCATATTTCCATCTTCATGATACGGAAAACACGCTCAAGAAAGGATTTACTCAAATTGAATCTTGTTCGTCTGCTAGAGCCCATCAAACATATGTTCATATTTGGCTGATAAAATTGGGGTGTCAATGTATTATAATAGATATTCAGCATTCGAAGAAGTTTCTTGTGAACGACTGTAGAACAACTTTGTTTCTACTTACTTGAAGTCAGCGGCGTAGCCAGAAATTCGGTTTGGTTGGGGTTTGGTGAAAATCTATCTTACTGTCCAAACGGCATAATTCCGAAACCGTAATTTTTGAAATTTTAAAATCATGCAGAATTAATTTTTCCGAAAATAGTAACAGAGATCGTGTCTTTAGCGAATTTGTTGAGACTTTATTGTAGTCATGAATATTAACCTGAGAAAATTCACCATAAATACTTCTTGGACGATATACCGTCAAAAATTTTTTATCAAATGATGCGCTGTTCAACGTTTGTAAAACTCATCGAAGATACTAAACCTCCGAAATCGGCGGTTTCAAAATGATGCTATCTTGACCTTAAATTACTGTTTTTGAACATTTGACCTATACGTATAATTGGTCATACAACAAAAATCAAATGCTCATCAAATTCGATCAGAACCTGCTAGAGTCGAATGGAAATCGTAATTTTTCATGAATTTCTCTCTACATTCGGAAAGTGTTATCCTCGTTATTAATCATATTACGTTTTCGTCTCAACTCGACGCATTCCCAAAATACAAACCTGTTTTAATCCACCTAGTGGTGCAATTGTGCTTTTCTCATTTGTCCAGACTACGATTCCATGGCTGGTTATGTTCAATACAATAGTGAAAATGAATATTACATGTTCAGTACGATTTGCACATACATACAATGGATCGACAGCCACGATCTTGAGATACTATGTGTTGATACTGAAACATCGCTTGAAACCAGCGGTGGATCATGGAGAAAGATCCGGGAGGTCCGGGTCCTGCCGCATTTTCAACTTGTTAAGAAATTTTAAACTAGTTTTAATTTTAAAGTAGCAGTATGATTGACGATTTTTAGAGTTTAACTTCGCTTCCTATTAAATAAAGACCCTTATTACAGTACATCTCTGCCAAAGCTAGCTCAATTTGAAAAGAAATCTGAGGATTATGATTGATTACAGAACTCTGGAATTTTCTATTGGAATGTTTTCAGGCAGGAATTAGATATTGATGCTATTAGACAACTGTGAAATCAAGACCAATAGATCAGTTACATATCAGGACCCCATTCCGACAATTTATCAAAAATCCTCATGATGTTTACAACAACAGGTTATCAATCTACGGATCAGATAATTGTTATTGTAATATTGAATTAAATCAGTCTGCATCAATAAATTTTCAACTTCAATCCAATATATTTTTTGGGTGTGGGGGGGGGGGGGGGGGGGTTGTATGGTGTTAAACCCCAAAACCTTCTCTTGGCTACGCCGTTGCTTGGAGTTATTTATTTCGCTTTCCATTTTCCGATATGTTTCAGATCGATCCGATGGTCATAAGTTAGAAAAATTGCAGTCAGAAGTTTCGCACAAATGAATATTTTTGCATTGATAAGTTATCAAGTTCCTTCCAGACAACTTGGAAGTGTTCGGTGATTATTTCTAGTGGTTGTAGATAGAAAAATGAGATACAAAATTCGATTTATCGAAATAATGTTTGGCTTATTTCAATGGATTATTACTATATTGAACAATAAATAGGCGACAAAGAGTAAACCACAAACAACAAGCCATAACTTTTCAAGTATTCAAAATAGATATTTGAAGTCTTCAGTAAAGTTATTCGCAAAAGTAAGAGCTATAAATTTGCTGAAGGAATTATTTCGATATAATCACTTCCAAGAAAATTTGTGAAAATATCTCACTCATAGGGGGATTAATCAGCAAAAGCACAATACCAAAAGAAAGGGCATATTGCCTCCATTAAATTCTCCAAAGATACTATTGACCTAAAATAAGCCGTTTTGGCGTTAATAATAGATTACATGTTTTTGGTCATATTTCTGACAATGGGAAAAATGATAAAAATCTTTCGTCCGAATTTAATGTTAAATATCTCTTTTGATAATATACCGATTTCAACAATCTATAGCTTGTTCGAAAGGTATTCGTTAAAGCTGTCTAAAAACATATAAATTGTTAATCTATATTGTCAATTTCGGCAGATAATTCAAAAAAACTGCAAAAACGCCATTTTTACGCATTCAAACATCCATATCTTGGAAACTATACATCAGAATCAAAAACAAATTAATGGAGTTAATACTGTTTTTTAGTTCTTTCATTTAAAATTGGTTTGGATTAAATCGGTTCAGCCATTGCTGAGAAACACGAATGAGAATTTGTCCGTTACACACACACACACACACACACACACACACACACACACACACACACACACACAGAGACATTGTCCCAAATCGTCGAGCTGAGTCGATTGGTATATAAGATTCGGCCCTCCGGGCCTCGGAAAAAATCTTGAAAGTTTGAGCGAATTCTATACATTTCTTTTATAAGAAATGTAAAACATAAATATATAGTGTTTTGAATAGTGTGTACGAATTTTTTGACTTCTCTGTATCCTTTGATGTTTTTAGAAATGGACATAAACAATTACTTGGTGCATAAGATGAGATGTAAATAATTGTTTTGATTTGTTAGATGTATAATAAGGTTCAACCCAATGTAATGTAATCCAATATAATGTGAAATATTGTATAATATGTATATGCGAAAAGATCGTGGGGTTTTTACGCGCATTTGGAGGGTATTTTAAACGTTTTTTACATTTCTTATAAAAGAATTGTATAGAATTCGCTCAAACTTTCAAGATTTTTTCCGAGGCCCGGAGGGCCGAGTCTTATATACCAATCGACTCAGCTCGACGATTTGGGACAATGTCTGTATGTGTGTATGTAACGGACAAATTCTCATTCGTGTTTCTCAGCAATGGCTGAACCGATCTTATCCAAACCAATTTTAAATGAAAGAACTAAAAAACAGTAAGAACGCTAATAAATTGTTTTTGATTCTGATGTTTAGTTTCCAAGATATGAATGTTTGAATGCGTAAAAATGGCGTTTTCTGCAGTTTTTTTGAATTATTTGCCGAAATTGACAACATAGATTAACAATTTATATGTTTTAGACAGATTTAACGAATACCTTTCGAACAAGCTATAGATTGTTGAAATCGGACTATTATCAAAAGAGATATTTAACATTAAATGCGGACAAAAGATTTTTATCATTTTTCATTGCCAGAAGAAATATGACCAAAAACATGTGATCTATTATTGACGCCAAAACGGCTTTTTTTGGTCAATAGTATTTTCAGAGAATTTGATGGAGGCAATATGCCCTTTCTTTTGGTATTGTGCTTTTGCTGATTAATACCCCTATGAGTGAGATATTTTCACAAATTTTCTTGTAAGTGATTATATCGAAATGATGCCTTCAGCAAATTTTTAGCTCTTACTTTTGCGAATAACTTTACTGAAGACTTCAAATATTTATTTTGAATACTTTAAAAGTTATGGCTTGTTGTTTGTGGATTATTCTTTGTCGCCTATTTATTGTTCAATATAGTAATAATCCATTGAAATAAGCCAGACAGTATTTCGATAAAACGAATTTTGTATTTCATTTTTCTATCTACAACCGCTAGATATAATCACCGAACACCGAACAGTTGTCTGGAAGGAACTTGATAACTTATCAGTGCAAAAATGTTCATTTGTGCGATCCTTCTGACTGCAATTTTTCTAACTTATGACCATCGGATCGATCTGAAACATATCGGAAAATGGAAAGCGAAATAAATAACTCCAAGCAACGGCGTAGCCAAGAGAAGGTTTTGGGGTTTAACACCACACAACCCCCCCCCCCCCCACACCCAAAAAAAATACTGGATTGAAGTTGAAAATTTATTGATGCTGACTGATTTAATTCAATGTCACAATAACAATTATCTGATCCGTACATTGATAACCTGTTGTTGTAAACATCATGAGGACTTTTGATAAATTGTCGGAATGGGGTTCTGATATGTAACTGATCTATTGATCTTGATTTCACAGTTGTCTAATAGCATCAATATCAAATTACTTCCTGAAAACATTCCAATAGGAAATTCCAGAGTTCTGTAATCAATCATAATCCTCAGATTTCTTTTCAAATTGAGCTCGCTTTTGTAGAGATGCTCTGTAATTAGGGTCTTTATTTAATAGGAAGCGAAGTTAAAATTGATTTAAAGTCTATGAAACATAGAACTGCTCACCAAAAAAATGCATAACTTTCAACATTTGCTAAAAATGTTTTTGCCTTTCTCATTCACTCTAAAATTTGTCAATCTAATCCCGATCCGGAGGGCCGATTGTCATATGCCAGTCTATTGTCTATTGACAGTTCGTCGAGATCGGAAAATGTCTGTGTGTGTATGTATATGTGTGTATGTGGAAAAAAATGTGACCTCTTTCTCAGAGATGGCTGGACCGATTTGCACAAAGTTAAAATGAAAGGTACAACTTTCCCATCGGCTGCTATTGAATTTTTTATAGATTGGACTTCCGGTTCCGGAGTTACGAGTTGAAGAGTGCAATCACACAGCAAATTCCCATATAAACTGAAATGAAAAAATTTCAAAATCAAATTTGTATTTTTGATGCCAAATGACTTTAAAATGCATGAAACATTGAGATGTTTGACAAAAATTGACTTTTTTGGACTTTGGTAAATTTTTACCTTTTTCATATAGAAAAAAATATCTAAAAATCGTCAATCATACCGGCCCGGAGGGAGTATGCAGTGAGGGGTTGCTACTTTAAAATTAAAACTAGTTTAAAATTTCTTAACAAGTTGAAAATTTTCGGCAGAACCTGGACCTCCCGGATCTTTCTCCATGATCCGCCGCTGGTTTCAAGCGATGTTTCAGTATCACATAGTATCTCAAGATCGTGGCTGTCGATCCATTGTATGTATGTGCAAATCGTACTGAACATGTAATATTCATTTCCACCATTGTATTGAACATAACCAGCCATGGAATCGTAGTCTGGACAAATGAGACAAGCATAATTGCACCACTAGGTGGATTAAGACAGGTTTTTTTTGGGAATGCGTCGAGTTGAGGCGAAAACGTTATATGATTAATAACGAGGATAACACTTTCCGAATGTAGAGAGAAATTTATGAAAAATGACGATTTCCATTCGACTCTAGCAGGTTCTGATCGATTTTGATGAGCATTTGATTTTTTGTTGTATGACCAATTGTATGTATAGGTCAAATGTTTAAAAACAGTAATTTAAGGTCAAGATAGCATCATTTTGAAACCGCCAATTTCGGAGGTTTAGTATCTTCGATGAGTTTTACAAATGTTAAACAGCGCATCATTTGATAAAATAATTTTGACGGTATATCGTCCAAGAAGTATTTATGGTGAATTTTCTCAGGTTAATATTCATGACTACAATAAAGTCTCAACAAATTCGCTAAAGACACGAACTCTGTTACTATTTTCTGAAAAACTAATTCTGCATAATTTTAAAACTTCAAAAATCACGGTTTCGGAATTATGCCGTTTCGACAGTAAGATCGATTTTCACCAAACCCCCACCAAACCGAATTTCTGGCTACGCCGCTGACTTCAAGTAAGTAGAAACAAAGTCGTTCTACACTCGTTCACAAGAAACTTCTTCGAATGCTAAATATCTATTATAATACATTGAAACCCCGATTTTATCAGCCAAATATGAACATATGTTTGATGGGCTCTAGCAGACGAACAAGACTGAATTCGAGTAAATTCTTTCTTGAGAATATTTTCCGTACCATGAAGATGGTAATATGCAAAAATAAAAAGTTCATCATAATCAGAAATAGTTATCAGACTACATCAAGGGACGGGAAGAATATTTTAACAGCTTCAGTTTATTATAAAGAAAAAAATTGCCCGATTTAGGCAATGTCCCCATTTTGTCATCCTAAAATACACCATGAGATTGATAAAAATGGGTCTTTATTGTATGTATTATTCACTGTGTTTCACATTAATAGGTACATTTCATTTTTGGAGATTTTTTTATTGCATCGAACTTCAACAATTTTTAGGTAGTTTTCAAGGGGTTATTTTATAGACTTCTTCCAAAATTTGGCGAACCTATTCCAATTCGTATACCAATTAATTGGTATACTTAAGGGTTTATATGTTGCAGATAGATAAAATACTGAAATTTTCAACTTTTTTCCTACACAATTTTTCATAATAAGTTTGTGAAAATTATAAACTATTTGAATTTTTTTAATAGTTTTATTTTTTATTTAACCGTAATTTTTTAATAAATAGTGACCATCGCTTAACAACGTAGTCTATTTTTCATGGCTTGCGGTGAGCACTATCTCTCGAATTGCTGAACTGAAAATTATGGAATAGAAATTAATTTTTAGTATTCTTTACAGATTTAACTCGCCGCGCAGATAGCTCTGAATTAGACCCGCTGGTGCCCTAAGACGATTTCGCTAGATTTTCAGAGCACTGTGCACCCAGTGCATTAACGCAAGTGACGGAAGGTTATCGAAAAGATTCGTGAAAATGAAAATTCCAGTAATCATGATGATTTTCCCAAACGGTTCGTTTTCGAGAGGTTTTTATTTGTTCTTTGGCATTAGGATTAGCGATAATAATTCAAATCAAGGATACTACTGGGAAGTCGCCTTTAGAAAAAGTCGATGTCGAAGTAAAATTTGAAACTATGCACGCATGCACTTCAGAGATAGCGTGATATCAGGAGCTGCGATTTCATTTCAACGCTTTTTTGTGAAAAGGGCGATACATACAAATGTAAACATAATGCTTTTTTAATACATCTTCGCTGTTGTGCTATCTTATGACAAGCGCCATTTAGCACATTTCGAGAAAAACGATTTTTAAAGTTTGAGATTGAATATCTTGAAACTTATAAATGATAAAACCAATTCAAAGAAGACAATTAATGCTTCAATTTATTCTGTATTAAACTCTCAATTATCACGAAGTTCGGTTGACTATGTTGCGAGTTTTCACTATAAATGTAAACAAAAGTCGCACTCACACTTGTCATAGGCGTGTATTGATGGCAAAATTTGTATAGCGTGTCATAATTGTGCATGGAAAATTTTCCATTGAAAAAAAGCATCAATTATTAACTTTTATTAATATCTTCGGTTTTATTCGGCCTAGAAACAATCGATGAGATGCATTTTGAAGGAAATTGAGCAAGCAATCTAGAAAAAATAGTAATTTTTAATTACAGTGTTGCCAAACATGAAATATTGCCAATTTAAAAGTAAAACTGCATATTTCTCGCAATACATGTATTTTTATTTTAAAAATTATTATGCTATTGTGTTCCTCAGACATTTTTACATATAAAAACATCTAAAATTTCTACATTACTTAAGCGAATCCCAAGATACAGTGATTTAAAGCAAAACACTGACAATTTCTCATCACTTTTTTCGCTATACCTCAGTAACCAAGCAAAATTTCAAAATTCTGAAAACGCCATTTTGTAGAGAATTTTCAGATTAGTAATGTTGCATACCTAACTCAGTTTACCCCAAAATGGCGTTTGTCATAAGATAGCACAACAGCGACGACATGCGAATGAGGGCATTGAAACGCAACAAATTAACCTGAAAATTTGGATTCTACGATATTGCTTTCTTAAACTACAGCAAAAATACAACGGGCGAAACTGTATTTTTGTTTGTTTATTTAAAGTTTCGCCCTGCACGCTCCATGCAAACAAACAGGGCGATACTTTTTTTGCTAGCAGTTTAGAGGCGAAACTGTTTTTTCGTATTTTTTAGGATTATCAGCTGTAAATAGTAACAATGATCGCTATTGAAAAAACCCGGACGAAATCGGTGGTGTAGAACGGTAGTTATTGTAAAAAAACGTAAGGGCGATACTTCATTCAATACTGATAGGTGGGATCGAAAAAGTAAACAATCGCCAAAGGGGCGATACTATCATTTTGTCAATTTCAATAGCAAAAACAAATTTTAATTTAATAATTTCAAATACTTTATGAAGTTTTGGGTTTCGATCACTGAATCATACAATCTAGGATGTAAAAAACACAATAGTTCTTAAATAGGAAATAAAACCAGGTCTGGAAATATTCACTGTTGATTTTCTTTGAATGGTATCACTACTAGTATTGCCCTTTTCAAGAAAAACCGTGATTTCTTAGTTCTCAGTCGCGTTGGAAATTTGAGTAAAGTATAAACTTCAAATCGATTCAAAAAAAAAATTTCGATTTTTTTTGGCTCAGTACAATATACATAACCCCTTTAGGAAAATTCAGTTTTCCCACCACAATTTAGATATTTTATTAACAGAGCATTAGCAATAATTCGTTTGTAAGTCTATTTTATGGGCCATTTTTTTGCTTTTCCATTGATTTGGTTTGAAATTTCTAGCACTGATGTTGTCCTATGCTGGTTTGAGCGATTCTTTGAGTTCTGCCACTATCCCATGTAGTATGTGTTATCAAAAACATCGCGAAGCATCAAGTTCTAAATGTTCTCAAACGATTTTATATCCGAAGAGAGTGATAAGATTTATAAGAAATGTCTCATCACACTGTTAGGTGGATTAAAAGCGTTTTTTTTAACTTCAAGTGGGCTTTTCTTAATTCTGTTTCATGCAGACCATGTCGGGCAGATTAAAATAATAATAGTAAATAAATAAATAAATAATAAAACAGCGGTTGCAAAGACGATCTCCCAAAAAAAAACCCTGTCAGTGGAAGATTTTGACGGTAAAAATTCTATAATCGCGATGTATCATCTGAGACACCAAAAATAAATCTTTATTACCCAGCCAGCCTTTTTGATGGTATATCCATGTTGCATCTGAATAATACGTGTTTATATTCCACTAAAAAAGTCGCACAACATGCATAAAATCAGCATTTACGTACCAGTCTGGAGGCGATATACGTACATAGCTATTGAAAATTACGATATCTGACAACACGTTAAGCGCGATAATTTTTAGCATGAAGACGATTCCAGAGAATGTATTTATATAAGATTAGCTCTGATTCGTCGGTAAACTAGATCAAATTATAAAAGCAGAATTGGGCAGATCAATCATCTCCATCATAACAAAATACGTAAAAATGCGGGGTCTGAGGAGAATGCAGCTGATTGTGAAACCCTTGCCAAACGCCAACCCAAAAGTATATACATATCTTCATATTCAGATGGGATTAGGGTGGCGACCCCTCCAGGTTTGGCCCGGAGATTCCGGTTTTCGGAAGCGATCTCCGGGCCTCCGGGTTTTTCATCAATTTCTCTGGGTTTGCTGGGAAGAAGCATAATTTAATTTTTTTTTTAATTAATCGACTCTTTACAAAATATTTAAAAAGTCTAAGTTAACTAATACTCTGGTTCAGATTTATTTTGCCCGAATATTGCAGATTGCTTCCACAAAGCAGTGAAAATGAAAAACAAATACAAATCAAGGAAAATAATATTTCGCTATACGCTACAATTGAAATGTTGCATCCCACTAAGTCGTTCTAATCTGAAAAAAATATTTTGCAGCAATTTTACCAAATAAATTCACTGTTGGTGGTGCTTATAACCAGATGCACCACGGTATGACAGATATTTGTTCTAATCCAACTGACTAGGTCACCATCAATCGAGTTCTTCCGGTGTTGTTGCACCTCCTTCGACGACCTTTAACTGTTGGTTGGGTAGGTGAGTTTTGTCCCTTAGTTGCGACCTCTGGTGATGAATAACCTACACCACATAGTGCATTCCATGTAATGCCGCAGCCCTGCCTCCTTTACTCTCCTTTTCCTGTTAGTTATGGAGGAAAGCAATGCTCGTTCGACTTATCCTCCACAGCGAGAGTAGCTGGTGCTTTTGTATTCCTGGCACTTAGTCGGGGAAGTAAAATACCACACTATATTAAACCGACAAAAACGTTCTCAAACGTGAAAAATTTACAGCTTTATTTTAACGTAGTAATAAAAAGCTATTAAAGTGGTCTAAAATGCCGAGCAATCGCTTTGATTTCAATTTCTGTCTAGTTCCGCTCGAAATTCACCCCCCCCCCCCGCGGTTAGTGAAAATCTCCGGGTCAAAGTCTCCCCAGAGGTGGCAACCCTAGATGGGATTCTAATTTGCGACATTTGGATTGTAGAACAAGACTGACTGCACGGGACTATTTTTGCCTTTCTCATATAGAAAGGTTATGCAATCACTCTAAAAGTTTCTCTCTAAAGTTTGGTTTGTGTATTCTCTCCAAGCGGTTGTTTTGTAAGCTCAGTTGCTATCGATTTTTCGTGGAAAATAGTCGCGCGATCGATTTACATAGCGGATTTGATTGCCATTCGCTTGTGCAAATTATAGTGTACTGTTTTCGGATCATATATTTTACCTCGTTGCCGATATTAAAGAAAAAGCTGATTTTTCACCCGATTAAACGAACAATCCGTTTTCGCTTCCATTCGGAACTACCGCTTCTATACAGTCGAACACAATAGACCGTTACTCTTCATCATACTAGCAGTACTGAACAAGAGAAAGTCGTTATGATTGGAGATGTTTTACTGCGAATGTGCCTTGCCTATCACGCCCGGAGATGTAATCATTTCTTGTGATGGATTTTGTCAGGATAAGTATCATGCAGAATGTGCTACGCTGACTACTACAGAGGTCACCTGCTGCAACAGGTACAAGAATATCTGGTGGATATGTACCCCGTGTACTACGATCATGGACGGTGTTCGCAAGATGCAGGCTTTTCGAGATAAACGCGAGGCGATCGCCAATGCTGCTTCATTTTCCCCTGCTCTTGCGGCTACTGTTGCTGTCGATGTGAATACTCAGACAGATAAATACAGTGCGGATTTAATCGAAGATGTGTCTAACATGAAACATGAAATCGCCGCAATTCGTGAATCGATTTCCGAAATAGCTGGTTTGCGATTTTCATTCACGGAAACAAGTTCACCTCTAGCTCAATCCATCCCGCAAATAGTCGGTGTTAGGTCAGACCGGACTAAGTGACAAAATATTGATTTCGAGAAAAACGGGTTTAAAGTTTGAATTGCAGCATCCTCTACGTTATAATTGGAAATTATTTTTTGCCATAATTCTTGTTTATGGTTACATATTTCAAATCTGGCAACAGTTGAATGTAGCTGAAGAAATTCTTTATCCAGTATTGTCATTATCTCATTTTTTGAAGTTTTGCGACTTAGTCCGGTCTGACTTAACCCCGACTTGATGTCGTCCACTCGATTGAAACAAGGGTGTAGGGTTGCTGGTTCTTCGGAGGCAAGCAATTCTACAAATCTTTACTAGCTCTTTTTTACTCGTGTCAAGAACACAGTGAGTGAGAAAGATATTGCTACTCTGGTCGCCGAATCACTTGGAACTAATACTGCAATTGTGAGGTAGCTCGTACCTGAATGGAAGGACGAGGCATTAATGCCGTTCATTTTATTAAAAGTAGGGATTGACGCGAGGCTAAGAAAAACAGCACTATCTCCATCAACATTAGGGTGTCCCAAAATGACATCATGTTAAAAAAGTCATCGGGCTCACTTCTTAAATGAAAGGTTAGGGTATTAGGACCACTTTCTTCTTCGGAGTGAGTTTGCTAAAACGCTTCCTACTGGTGACGACTTTTTATTTCTTGAAAAATGGACCGATTTTGGATAAAATTTCAAATTTATGCCTGTTGAAGCGGTCCTGCACTGTCTTAGATATTTTTTCAGCATTTTTAATTTTTTGGAGATCCAAACGGAGAAGTTTGGTTAGTTAGTTTGTACAAATTTTGAATTATAAGAGCGGCAGAGCCATTAAAACTTAGGGAAAAGTGAAATTTTTGGTGTTTTTCAGTATTTTTTCTTCAAAACTGGGTATCTACAAAATTTTAAAAGTACAGAAAACACTTTATATAGTTGAGCCGAATGCAGGGGCGTAATTTTGCTGAAGAAAGTGTATAGCTATGGCCAATGGTGTATAAGTTATTTTCGTTTTTGTTAAATAACCTTTTGACATTTTATGTTATTCATAAAAAATAACACTGTTCTACAAAATAAAACAACTTAAGTGGGCTTAGTCCGCATATTATTTTTCGGAAAATAAAAGGAAAATGATGAAAACTGGCGTTTTTCGCTTGTCTCTAGTACATCAGAATCGGTTTTTATGAGCATTTGACGATGTTTTTTTTAAATATTTTCTATACTAATAGCCACCTAGCGGGTTTGAAAATCACTAAAATTATACAAATATGTCGAGTTAATGGCAAGATATGGCGTATATTTGAAGGCTGAATTGATTAACGTACTTACATTTTATATATAAAGTCTTATTTTCATGTTAGGAACTTTGAAGTGGAGAAAAATGCAGAAGAATGAGGTGAGTGTTGAAAAACTGATATTTACTGTTTAGATCACATAATTCCGAAATAGTCAAATTTGGAGCAAATATCCTCGAAAAAATTTTACAACAGAATACAGCGCATCTTCTGACACAATCGTTTCGTTGAAGATGCCTCCTAGAAGTAATTATGGAGAATTAACTCTTCAAAAAATAATTAGAGACTTGGCGTCATTAGCAAAGTTATTATTTTTATAATTTAAGTTACAAAAAAAAATCATCAGATGCTCATTAAACCTCGTCCTGACATACTAAAGACGTACAGAAAACGTCATTTTTCATAATTTCTCGAAAAACAATGTGTGGTCAAAGCACATTTGAACTGATTTACTTTTTGGAACAGCATTATTTTTGATAAATTGCTAAAAATGTCAAAGGTTATCTAACAAAAACTTAAATAACTCATACCCCATTAGCCATAGCTATACACTTTCTTTAGCAAAATTACGCCCCTGAATTCGGCTCAACTATATAAAGTGTTTTCTGTACTTTTAAAATTTTGTAGATACCCAGTTTTGAAGAAAAAATACTGAAAAACACCAAAAATTTCACTTTTTACTAAGTTTTAATGGCCCTGCCGCTCTTATAATTCTAAATTTGTACAAACTAACTAACCAAACTTCTCCGTTTAGATCTCCAGAAAAATGAAAAATGCTGAAAAAAAATCTAAGGTAGTTCAGGACCACTTCAACAGGCATAAATTCGAAATTTTATCCAAAATCGGCCCATTTTTCAAAAAATAAAATGTCGCCACCAGTAGGCAAGGTGCGGAAAACTCGCTCACCGCCATGAGCGTACATGAATTTGTTTCCTTATACATCGTCGGGGGTTTACGCTCTCGTTAAAAAGATACAGACCCACACAACTCGTTCCGCATCACACCGTATGCGATTACGAAGGGAGAGAGAATCGGAAATCTCAAAAATTTTTAACGCGTTCCGCATTGCCGATGCAGTGAGGTAATGAGTGCCATCGAACATATTCGGCAGCGAACATGTTCGTTCGGAAAAATGATCCAAATCTTCGTGCGCAATCCTGAAACTAGACGATTGAAATATATGGCTGGCTTAAAAATACCGGTAGGAGTCAGTGTCCGCCTGGACACCGCACGGAGTGGCAATTTCTGCTGTGTAGGTTCAACTCGCAGTCATTTCCTTGCTGCGTGTTAATTTTGTCATGCGCTTTACATGTTATCGCTCGAGTTGAACTCTACCATTGTATGTACAAATGCCGTACTTGCGATGTAGACAAGATGTGTGGTAATGTACATTGGTTTAGATTTGTTTGGATTTAGTTTAATTTTCAATGTTCAGGCGCGTTCGGCTCCTTCCATGCGCTACATTCGAGAGAAAACTTAGATTTGTCTTCTTTTCTATGCAAATAAATAATCTCGAAAGTTGTGCGTTTTATAGCGTATCGTTACGCGAATATAGCTCACTACTTCCGGTGATATGCATTTGCAAAGAATTGACAAAATATCGATTGTCGCTGATCAATTTTCTTGTTTTTAACTGTAATGATAATATCTTTTGCTTCAATCATATGATTATCCACGTTTAGGTGGTTTTGGCTTGAGACGAAGCTGGCCCAGGTTATAACTCAAATTGATGTCAAAATAAATTAATTGATAACAGTTTCGGTTGAAACCTGACTCAGTTTCGAGATCAAACAAAAGCACATTCGAGCTAGGGCATACGAGTCCGGCGCATAAAGTTCATACCTTTTTGTGTGCATGAAATTAGGTGTGAATAAACAGATAGAAAGGGAATCATATGTATCAACTAATAACAATATAATAAAATATAATAGATAAATCGAAATTTTAAAAACAGTTTACCAAACGAAATTTTCACTGAAATGCTGTTAAGTTTATTAAGTTTCTTGGAACTAATAATTGGAATGGGGATTGCGTGAAATTTAGTAAAAAGGATCACTGTTCTGGCTGAGTAACTATTGGTGTTTGTTTCAGGCAACGTTCACAAAAATAGATAAGGCTAGTAACTGGGACTATAACCATTCATGTATGCGCTTACAGTTGTATTATCTATAGTATTGCAGTTATTGATATTAGTCTGAAAGGATTCCGCTGGAGCAGTGCTGCCAAGGACATTTTCAGTTAGCAGTTAAAATGAAATTTGTAGATATTTTCGTTATATTGCATTATTATTGAAAACTGATAAAAACACATAAATGTAGACTATCTTTGTCTATCTTTCCTGTGCTATGGGCTATTGAACAATTGGGCAGGCCATAGCACTCTGATAGAAGCATCACTCTTGATAATCAGAGGTTTTTAGTGTTTCTTGATACAAACAAATAAAAAAAAAGTCTAGCATGAAATGTTTCGAGTGATCGGTGTGAATGAATTTGTTTATAGACATCATTCAAAAACCGGGGATGGCAACGTGTGCAACTTTCGTAGCCATATATTTTTCTAATCATAATAACTGGCCAACAACATTTCGATCCGCCTCAAATTGTTTAAAATCACAGTATTTTCATATCAATTGGAATTTCTGAATCGGGCAAGATCAGTTGAGTTTGAATCGAATATTAATAGTAGACCCCATGTTATATAATACTTTCAGAGAAAATTGGTTAAATTTCACGGTATAAAGATACTTTCCCAAGATTCAAATTTGAAAAATGTTACATGGTTAATTTTACGAAGATGCGAATTTTAATCCAGGTCGCAATTCTATGATTGTGAGTATTGTGTGAATTATATTAGAATTTAAACTACACTGTTCTCATTAGGGTCAGACCCAAAAGAATGTAAAAAAAGCCTTCAGACAACACAGAAAAGCTGTTACGAAAACTTGGACCTAATTACATCTTTGAGTTTATATAAAAAAATTGTATGTTTAATAATGTTCTTGTGTGGTGTCAGATGGAAGAAGTGATGACAATCCTGTAAAAGCTTAGCTATCTGCTGAGAATGGTGTCCATTGCGATAGCTGGGGAACTTACGACACAGAAATGCGTAGAACTGAAGAACTTATAAATACTTTCAATTTGGACAGTCTTCGGCTATCTTTTCCAAGCAACTGGATTTTTGCAAAGATTCTAGGGGAATTCTATTGTGCTTCGGAAAGTAAACATTAAGTAGTAGCTTATTACTGAAAGAGAAGCACATACCACAGAGAACAGACGTTCATCTTTAGCGTTCAACATGTGTAAAAATCACTAACGTTGTCGAAGTCAATTGGGATATCTCCACCCGGTGCGTTACTGTCGTCATGTTAATAGTGGCCGAGTTCGATAGATTGAAAATCGAATTGTAATGCCTGAAGATATTTAGATTGGAAGAAAACCATTTTTGTTGTAAAAATCACTTTCAACTGTCCAAACAAAAGGTTCTTTTAAAAATTTTCTCCATAAATAGTCTTATTATCCAGTGTAGCGCATTCCTCTGTATTTGACTCCTAAAGTGCACAGACTCTGGGTCTTACTATAAAAATTGATTCCGTCAGACACTAGTTACACTGTTACCAGTTATATTATACATAAATAATACATTTCTATGCATTGTAATCAATAAATATAACACGTATAGCATAAAATATAGTTAACCCTTAACGCTGTTTTAAAACAATATTACGCAAAACATCTCAAAATTATCACAGTAATGTATTGAATCTATGAAACAATTTTCACAAAAGTTTAAAAAAAAATTTATTTGCGCGTTTGAGGGTAATATGACTCCCAAGTTTGGAAATAAAGTAAAATGTGATATCAATTGATACAAAAAATATCTATTGCACATTTTTAAAAGACCTATTATGTACAACAATAATGTTGCCGAAAACGGAACCCATTTGTTGCCAAAATCTGAGTGTACCGAAAAGGGAGCATGCACAAATCGGAACGTGCCAAAAACGGAATCTTACTGTACTATCATTGAACAGCCTCCAAGAAACATAAAAAACACATATCGTCAATACTTCCACCATTCCATTACACGTCGAAAAACCTTGTCAATATGCTCCAGTATTGACAAAACAACTGAACGTGTAAGGACCGCTAATATGGAGCACAAACAAGATCAAACATTCTTTACTAGTATATATGATGATTGACAGCAGGAAAAACAAAAAGCACCACAAAAAGTATAAGTAATCAAAACATCGGGAAAATAATATTTAGAACAGATGGATAAATCGTCGTACCCGGAACATCACGTTCCAAATCCATTCTTGACCGCTCATCATTCCGAATTAGATCCACGTCATCACTGTGAACAGCCTTGTGAAAGAAACCGATTCCACGCACCCCGGCTTGGCCACAAAGTCAACTTACTGTACTATCATACTACAAATTATGCAAAACATCAAACTGTCTTGAAAACAAAAACAAAGTTGGATTGACGATGTGTATCAAAAATATTGAACGCGTAAAGTCCGCTATTCTTTTATACCTATGTGGAATATGAACGATATACAAAGGGACAATCTGCTCGCTTAGCAAATTACAAACACCACTCCATCGATACAAAACACCGCGGCAGCGTCAATGCAAACAATCGCAAGCACCGCTCCCGCTCGCATGCGGTGGAAATTGAATCGATTTTCGATTTAGGCGAACATAGATCGCGATCCAAATTTTTGAGGAAGAATCGCATTGCCGAACGGATCCGATCATCATAGTTCGGATACAATTCCGAACATGTATCGGAAAGAACCTAAATTGCAGTGATCCAAGGTGAGCGTAAGAGTGAAAAAATACGAACATGTGAGATGCCATATTCACTTGGCTTTGGCCGATCGGGCGCTCAACAGATGCACACTCATAAACAAGAAAAACAGAATAAAGCATCGGAGGTAGGTGAGTGCGCATGAGCCTTGAGTGAGCGTAAAACGATGCGATTCTTCCTATCCTTGCCAGTAGGAAGCGTTTTAGCAAACTCATTCCGACGAAGAAAGTGGTCCCAATACCCTAACCTTTCATTTAAGAAGTGAGCCCGATGACTTTTTTTAACATGATGTCATTTTGGGACACCCTAATCAACATGGCCGTTAGGACTCTGTTTTCGACAATTTCACGAGAAATTTGACATTTGGGAGCCCCCATAGCGATGAATTTAGAATGAAATTTTTGATTGGAATTTTGTATTGTTACATTTGAATGTTGTTCGACTATCCGTTTTGTTTTGCATTGTTAAATGTTAAATTATATGTTAAATTAATTTAAGTAACAGTCTGTATGGCAGAATTTTCCAAAGACGAAGAAATAAATAAGTAATAAAAATCGTCAACGGCCCGGAACGCCGAGTGTCATATGCCATTCGACTCAGTTCGTCAAGATCGGAATATGTATGTGTGTGTATGCGTGTATGTGGAAAAAATATCACCTCTGTTTCTCAGAGATGGCTGGACCGATTAGCACAAACTTAGTCTCAAATGAAAGGCACAAACTTCCCATCGGCTACTATTGAATTTTTTATTGATTGGACTTCCGGTTCCGGAGTTACGAATGGAAGAGTGCGACCACACAGCTAATTCCCATATAAACTGAAATGAAAAATTCTCAAAGGGAGGAGTAAGGGAAAATTTCAAAATCGAGTTTGCATTTTTTAAGCCAATTGACTTTAAAATGCATGAAACGTTAAGGTTTGATGAATTCTCGAAACAACTTTTTTGACGGAGATTGACTTTTTTGGACTTTAGCACATTTTTGCCTTTCTTATATAGAAAGTTTATGCAATCGCTCTAAAAATCGTCAACCTAATCCCGGTCCGGTATTCGTCACTTGCAAAGTTCAAGAAAGCAATCAAATCATTCTAAAACAAGTTCAGAGCTAGAAATATAGAATATCGTAAAAATGAAATGCCGAAGCTAATGAAAATTGTATTCAAAATTAACGGGAATTAGATTGACTAATAAAAGTGGTGTTGGATATTATTTGATAATTACTTGAATAAACTATTTTTAGGAAAGACTGTATTTTATTTAGTGAACATATAAAGATAAGGTACAACTTTTTTCACTTATACTGCCATAATATACGAAGAAAACAAACCAGGGTTTCCAAATTTCAAGAAATATCGTTGAATAGGCTTTGAAATAAACTCAAAAACTTTGGTTATTCTAAGAAAAGTGAGTGAATGGATAATTTTTCATTTAATCTACCATAACAAGCCAACAGTATTTTCATATTGCGAGAAAAAACGTTGATTAAGTTTTAAAATAAGCCCTGAAAATTTGATACGGTTTGTTCGAATCGTGGAATTCTGAATCGTTTTCGATGTCATTTTTTCAATTGTAAATTTTGATTAATTTGAAGCAATTAGAGATGAACTAATGATGTTGGGACTTAAAACAACCAAAGATTATAATTATCTCCATCAAACCAAACTGTGATGTAATAATAATGCACATTCTTCCAATACAGGAAAATGCGAATAGTTATCCCATCTTGGTTTTCCCAAACAATAACGTACCTCACCCATCCTAAACCTTAACTCAGCAACCCTCATAAAAGCGATTACCAAGAAAAACCCAACTTCCAAAACAATACAACTATGTAACCTTCAATAAACTGCCTGCGCCAGCGCAGCCGCTAGCAGTGTCATGATGATATAACTTTCACTGCCTGGGTAAAACCAGCGCATATGTTCTACCGTTGATATTTACAAATAACCCGCGCCGTCGCATCATGCTTTAGCTTTGGGCAACCAGGTAACAATGTAGCATATATAAGCTTTACGAAAATAAAGACGATTTCAGTAACCGAACAACGCATGGCGACCGTTGACATCGGTATCATTTAAACGTAAAATCGGTGCTAGTGCAGTGCGGAAAACCGGCAGTACGACCGTTGACATCGGTACTATTTAAATGTAAAGTCAGTGCTCAGTACTAGTGCAGTGCGGAAAACCGGCAATGGGTTGGTTTAGTACGGAAACCAACATATATCAAAATTCTACCACGGAAGTAAAAGTAATAGCAGGAGCGCTAGCCACGATCACGCTAATCGCGTTGGCGTACCTAGTAATGCGCCTATGCAATAAGTACAACAAAAAAAGCACGAGAGATATTATCCAACGAGAGGTTTCCCTAAACAACGTCCTAACGAAACAGTAGAAGCAGCTGATCGAACCACAAGCATTCATCGAATGAAAATCATCAAGGCATCCATAGTCAACAAACATCATTCTGAATAACCAACTTATCATAATGCAAGGCTGATAGAACCACAAGCATCCATCGAATGAAAATAACCAAGGCATCCATAGTCAACAAACATCATCCTGAATAACCAACTTATAATAATACAAGGCTAATAGAACCACGAGCATCAATCGAAGGAAAATCATCAATGCATCCAGAGTCAACAAGTAAGAACCAGCACGTCACGAACCGCTGAAGCAAAAATTATCTGATATCATACAAGGAACAGCATCACCCCGAATAAGCAGCTTATCAATGTGAGTCTTTTTTTGCTCTCTTAATGGAACAAATAAATAACTCTAGGCTAGGACTTCAGTAGGGATGAAAATTAATGAGCTAATTTTACAACAGCAAACGCTATACAAATACTTAAAGAAAGCAATTAATACAAAAATTAGCTTGGAAACTTTAAAACTCAAGCTAGAACAGAATCAAGCCATTTTCGACGCAATTGAGAAAGAATTGTTAGTATATGAGGATAAAATTCCCGACAAAGAACTCAATAGGGGCCGTACACAAATGACGTAGCTTTTTTCTGGCGATTTTCGACCCCCCCCCCCCTCCCCCCTCGCAGCATTTGGTCACAAAATTCTAACCTCCCCCTTGTAAATGACGTAGCATTTTCCTAAGCCCCCCCCCATGCAACGCGACAGGGAGATGAAAAAATTACATATGTTTTTCAATTCTTTTAAATATATGTCCTTACAAAATGTTTGACGACTTTTATCAACATTTTCATTATAACAGCAAATTGCCTACTAAACAAGCCCATTTTATGACAAATATAATGTGGATAGTTTTGTTTAGCATTTTACATGTCATATAGCATGAAAAGAAGTTCACAATCCTGCAGCGGCCAACGATTTTAGGAAGTATAAGCACAGACTAACAGACATAACACTCAAAAACAAAGCTTCGCCCGCTTTAACGGTCATTTTAAATATATTTACAGTTGGGACTGTGGCCACATTTGAAATTATGGCGCCACTAACATATGAACAAGCATATGGGGGATAGACCATTAGTGAAAAATTATTCCCAAACCTGAGGGGAAACCCACCAGTAATTGAGTGTTTGGGACCGTGAATAAGAGGTGGAGCTAGTGTTCTGCGAAAATTGTCGGATCGATGTTTTTTAGGGAATTTCCTCATAGTGTTATGTCTGTTAGTCTGTGGTATAAGCTCAACTAAATTACTAAATTTTCTTTGATTGAATCTGAAAGAAAATTTCATTCAAAATAAGTCTACTAGTTAGCAATATTAGCTAACTAATGTGGAAATTTAAATCCGCATGAGAAATCTTTCAATTTCTTTGCGAGCCTGCCATTCCTCGAACAGTAAAATTTACAAAATGAAAAACCGCGTGAAAAGCAACTTGGGAATGGAGGAACATTAAATTGTTTTCTCTAATTAATCTAATTAATACTAGGGGCAGATCACTCTAGAAATATATAACAAATTTGCATCAAATTAGAAAAAATGCATTTAATTTCCATTTTTGCATCAACTTTGCACTCCCTCGCCGAAAATTTTGTTTAACAAATGTCCTACGCTGATTCACTTTGTTCGACGTTTTATTGAATGTAGGACTGATTTTTTGTAGGGTTTTGACGTCTTACACGCAACGCAAAATACATTGCACGCAACGCAAAATTCATTTTGAATTTTTATTTTGATGGAAAGAAATGCATTTAATTTTGCTGATTTTTAAACATGCATCACAAGTGATCTGCCCCCAGAATTAACGGGTGCCCGTCAAAAAAATTTAAACTTAATGCTACGTCGCACAACTTCTGACCCTACCCTCCCCCTCGTCACACTTCGTCACAAATTTGGTATACCCTCCCTACCCCCCAAAATGCTACGTCATTTATGCATGGCCCCATAAGACTATAATCACAACAAGAAATACTTTTGTAGAGTCACGTACAATACTAAGCTCAAAAATTGCTATAGAGCAAGATCGACAGAACGAAGTAATCATGACGAATACAGACACGTTTGACTTGAAGCAAGCTACATTGCTAATTAATACTTATGATGGAGCAGCCGATGGGTTAGACGCTTTCATCGACGCTGTTTCACTACTCGACGAAATAACTAAAAACGAACATAAGGCAACAGCAATTAAATTCCTGAGAACACGATTAACAGGCAAAGCCCGTTTAGGCCTACCTCAAAATATAGCATCAATAAAAGATTTGCTAGACGACATAAAAACTAGATGTACAGACTTGACATCCCCTGAAAATATTATAGCTAAATTAAATTCAGTGAACCAAAAAGGATCACTGAACACTTGCCTAGAAGAAATTGAAAACTTAACTGGCAAACTAAAAGCGACATATATTAGACAGAATATTCCCGATAACGTAGCAGAGACAATGTCTACGAAAGCTGGAGTAAACTGCCTAATCAAAACCATTGCAGACAATGAAACAAAATTAATCTTGAAAGCCAGAACATTTAGTTCGGTCAAACAAGCTATCGAAAAGGTACAACAAAACAATTTAACCAATAGCAGCTCCGCGCAAATACTCGCATATGCTGGAAGATCAAATTTTCGAAACCATAACCGTAACCAGTACCATCGAGGTCGGGGTCAAACTAACAGAGGAAATTTTCATCATAGAAACAATAATTATCATGAAAATATTAACCTTAATAACAATAATCGCTACAACTACAATTACCAAAACACCAATCAGCGACATAGAAATACAAATCAGTACCATAACAATCAGAATAGGAACAATAACCCTTATCGAAACCAGAACAGGAATTTCAACCAACGCAACATTTATTCAACGAACGCACAACAAGCGCAACCAATTACACAAGGTGAGAACCTTAATCCCAATTGGTATCCACAAGGGATGGCGTTAGAAACGCCCCCACAAAACATTACACCACCAGATCCTCAGCATCCGTCTTTTTTCGGACAAATGGGTCAATAAAGAGGCCAATGAAAAGGATATTAACATTCAATTTACAAGCAGCAAATTTTGTTACGTTATACGTACAAATGGCTAATTGCAAATGTACTTTTATTATCGATACAGGAGCAGATATTTCAGTATTCAAGATGGAAAAATTGACAATAAGACAAAATATTGATACACAAAAAATATTCGAAATTGCAGGAGTAACCGAAGGACTCACGGAAACCTTTGGAGAAACTAACACTAACCTAACTTTTTCAAATGGATTAACAATTAAACATTCGTTTCAACTAGTAAAAAACAATTTCCCAATACCAACCGACGGTATACTCGGAAGAGATTTTTTTGTGAAGTTTAAATGTAATATAGATTACGAGAGCTGGCTACTAAATTTCAATTACAATAATCAATTTATATCCGTACCTATTGAAGACAAATGTAATAATAATATATTGGTACCACCCAGATGCGAAATAATAAGAATAATTCCAAACCTCAATATTCAAGAAGATTCGTTAGTACTTTCAAAAGAAATAGTACCAGGAGTTTTTTGTGGTAACACAATTATATCACCCGAAAATACAATGATAAAATTTATAAACACCACTGAAAAACAAGTCTTAATCCAAAATTTTATACCAACTATCGATCCTTTGAACAAATATACAAAATTAAACACTTCGGTAAACAACATAAACGAAAACAGATACAATAATCTAATTTCAATGATTGACACTAATAAAATCCCACTCAATGCACAATCATCATTCAAAAATTTAATACATGAATTTGAAGATATTTTTAGTTTACCTGACGACAAACTGTCAACAAACAATTTTTATTCCCAATCAATAACCTTAAATGACAAAATTCCAGTTTTTATACCAAACTACAAAAATATTCACGCACAAGATGCCGAAACCAAAACACAAATCCAAAAATTAATAAATGATGATATAATCGAACCATCCATCTCTCCCTATAACTCTCCGATTCTTTTGGTCCCGAAGAAATCAGACGACAACTCTAGAAAATGGAGACTAGTAGTTGATTATCGCCAATTAAATAAAAAGATAACTGCTGACAAATTCCCATTACCACGTATTGATACAATCCTCGATCAACTTGGTAGAGCCAAATATTTCAGCACCTTAGACTTAATGGCCGGATTCCACCAAATCCCACTAAATAATGAATCACGTAAATATACAGCTTTTTCATCACCATTAGGTCATTTTCAATTCAAACGCTTACCATTCGGACTAAATATAAGCCCGAATAGTTTCCAACGAATGATGAATATCGCTATGGCCGGATTGACACCGGAATGCGCCTTCATCTACGTTGATGACATTATTGTTATAGGTTGTTCGATTAACCACCATTTCACAAATTTATCAAAAGTATTCGAAAGAGTACGACATTACAACCTCAAGTTAAATCCATTGAAATGTAAGTTTTTTCGCTCAGAAGTTATCTATTTGGGTCATAAAATAACCGACCAAGGTATTCTTCCAGACGACTCTAAATATTCGGTCATATTAAATTACCCAAAACTACGATGGTAACGATTTACCAGTATCATACGCTAGTAAAACCTTTACCAAAGGTGAAAAGGCAAAACCAACCATAGAAAAAGAATTAACCGCCATTCATTGGGCTATAAACTATTTCAAAGCATATTTGTATGGTCGAAGGTTCAAAGTTCGAACTGATCATAGACCACTCGTTAACTTATTCGGTATGAAAAATCCTACTTCCAAGTTAACGAGAATGCGTCTCGATTTAGAAGAATTTGATTTTGACATTGAATATGTACCAGGAAAATCAAACGTAGGAGCAGATGCACTTTCACGCATCCCTCAAAACTCCGAAGAATTAAAAACATATAATATACTTGTAGTGAATACTAGAGCCATGACTAAAAATAACAAGTCAAATACAAGGCGTTCTGAAGAACCATCTAGTGAGCCTGATCAACTTGCTATTTGGCAAACCGAAAACCCGTCTGAAACAAATAAACTCTTAAAACTAGGTTCTGTAGTACACCAGAATCAATTAACTTTAAGAATATATAATCATAAATATAAAATAATTGAAGAAATCTGCAGTATACCCTTAAGCATGCAAAATGGAAGTCAAACTTTAGAATTTGCTCTTCTAGAAATTGAAAAATCAATGAAAAAATACAAAAGAAACAAAATCGCACTATCGACGCACGACGAAATATTCAAATTCATTTCAATGTGTATATTTAAGGAAATCGTTAACAACACCATTTCCAGCATTGAAATAATTACGTTCAATCCTCCGAGGATAATACAAAATAAAGGCGAAATACGCGAAATATTACAACAAAACCACGTGGCCCCTACGGGAGGACATGTAGGACAACATAGACTATATTTGAAATTACGCGAAAAGTATAAATGGAAGAATATGAAAACGGACATTGCAAATTTCGTAAAGCAATGTGAAAAATGCAAAATTAACAAAATCATCAGACATACAAAGGAACCAGAAGTTGTGACGACAACTCCTGGCAAACCTTTCGAAGTACTGTCTATAGATATACAGTAGGCCCTTTTCCACTATCAAATAACGGCAATAGATACATCGTGACTACTCAATGTAACTTAACAAAATACATAGTCCTAACACCAATACGAACAAAAGAAGCAACTGAAATTGCGAAAGCACTAGTAAATGATTTTATACTTATTTATGGCAATTTCCTAGAAATGAGAACCGATCAAGGAACGGAATATAAGAATGAAGTCCTAGATCGGATATGTAAATTATTAGAGATAAAGCATACATTCTCGAAACCATATCATCCACAAACAATAGGAGCATTAGAAAGAAATCACAGATGTCTTAATGAATATCTGAGATTCTTCTGTAATACCCACAAAACAGACTGGGACGAATGGACAAAATTTTACGAGTTTACTTTTAATACAACACCTCACACAGAACATGGATATACTCCATATGAATTAGTATTTGGTAGAAAGGCAATATTACCACAAGACCTAAAATTTAACAAATCCAGACTAGAACCAATCTACAACATAGAACAATATTATAACGAACTCAAATTTCGACTACAAACTACAAATAGAATAGCTAGACAAAACCTAGTTGAAAACAAACAAAAACGACAAACTAATGCAAACGACTCAATCAACCCAATTCAACTCAAACTAGGAGATATAGTTTTTCTATCAAACGAGAATAGAAAAAAGCTAGATTCATTCTACATAGGTCCATTTACAGTGATAGAAATAACAGAACCAAACTGCAAAATTGTACATAACGAAACCAACAAAACTATTATAGTTCATAAAAACCGATTAATTAAATCTAATACTACAACTAGGAATTAAGACATGATACTAGCTCAAAAAGAATAAGCCTGAGTGAAACGGCAAAAACATCAAGCCTGCCAAACCGTATCATTGGAAATAAGTTAGTACATACGTTGAAAACAAAAATCCCACTCTAAAACTTTGTGATCCAAGGTTATAGCAAAGCGACAGTATCAAAAATGGTATCCCATTTTTTCTTAAGGAGGGAGGTGTGATGTAATAATAATGCACATCCTTCCAATACAGGAAAATGCGAATAGTTATCCCATCTTGGTTTTCCCAAACAATAACGTACCTCACCCATCCTAAACCTTAACTCAGCAACCCTCATAAAAGCGATTACCAAGAAAAACCCAACTTCCAAAACAATACAACTATGTAACCTTCAATAAACTGCCTGCGCCAGCGCAGCCGCTAGCAGTGTCATGATGATATAACTTTCACTGCCTGGGTAAAACCAGCGCATATGTTCTACCGTTGATATTTACAAATAACCCGCGCCGTCGCATCATGCTTTAGCTTTGGGCAACCAGGTAACAATGTAGCATATATAAGCTTTACGAAAATAAAGACGATTTCAGTAACCGAACAACGCAAAACGAATTTGGTGGAATTGGTAGTAAGGGAGCAAATGAATGGAAAGTGTGTAAAATATGGGGGTCTGGCTGATTACCCTATCAATCTTCATCATCGTATTTCTATCTGTTTTGATTTCTGTGCAAAGTCATTCAAATTCATTTCTGCAGTGCGTTTTATAAGACTCATTCTCAAAAAGTATACCGCATAACTTTTTTTCGCGTACGGCAAGCTGGGAAATTATTTTACCAAATTAAGTTCTAATATTTTTGAGTTAAGAATATTTTGTGATTTTTTTAACCCATTCATGCCCATGTTGTTTGTGGACAACAACATTTTTCAACAGCTATAACTTTTGATTGAGGCAAGATTTGCTCGCAAAATCAAGTAAGGCTAATAAATGTGACTATTGCCTTTCATTTGAGCATTAACAGTTACAAGGATCAGCCTTAGAACTGAAGTTATTGCAATTAGTCTAATTGGATTCCCATCGAGCAGTGCTGCCAGGAACAGTTTACGTTGATAACAGAAAATGAATTTTTCTTATATCTTCGCTATGGTGCAATATTTTTGAAAACTTATAAAACTTATCAATTTAGACTGTCTTTGGCAACCTTTTCCATGCAATTGAACTATTGTAAATATTCTTGGAGAATTGTATTGAGCATAGGGAGGTAAAAATTGAGTAACTTCTAGCACTGCAAGGAAGGCACCTATCTTTATGAAAAAAGACTTTTCGTGTATCTTGATCTCATCGTTTTCAGGGAAAAATAGATTTGAAACCCTACATGCACTAGGAAAAAGTTGGGCATGAAAGGGTTAAGTTATTCGAAGTTAGTGTTTTATAATGTAGGGCATTGTGATATTTTTGTAATTCTCCAAACTCCCATTCATATTGTGATAAGCGTCAAGGGTAGCTAAGATGCCATATTTCACATACTTTGGAAAATTTTTGACTCCAACCCACCACAATTGAAAATTTTGCCATTGGCACTATGGAAAACTATTACGGAAAATACATTAAATGTTAGAATTTTCGAACTAGCCTTTAGAAAATTACAGTTCATATATTTTTTAAAAGGAGAAATCTTAGCATTTTAATGAAAATACATCCGTTTCTTGGAAAATACGGAATTTTATCTTTTGGAATATTTCATCCTTAAAATCTCGTATTTTAATTCCATTTCTACCGCATGCTGCAAATCTTAAATTATTTGTTGTTTTTCTGATGTTCAAGACGTTTGATACTGGATGGATTCCTGATTAGATGTTATGTGTAGAACGATATTTTTCGTCAAATATATCGATGAAATCAATATATCACTGAATTGGGATAAATGCGCTATTTTATAGAAGTACCGGTGTTTCACTTTTAATTTTTTTTGGTGAAATTTAATTATGAAAGTTAATTTTTAATACGTAAATGCCGAAAATATCCATTTCATTTTCATGTGTTAAAACATTGAAAGAAACACTGAAAGAAAAAAAATATGCAAATTCATTATTCAGTACCATTTTATTCCATATTTGATTACCTGAAGAATTGATAAAATAAAAGTTTTAACCCTCTAGTTCCCAACACCGCCTCTAGGCGGTCTCTATAAAAATCTAAATAAAACTACTAAAACATGATTGTATGTTGTCATTCCCACTAACATTTTTCCCAACGCTCACACCCTTCATACACACACATTATTTTAATATTCGTAGCTTTCTGTCAAAGGCATTTGAAGCTCAAAGTTGAAAATTCGAGGAAAACGTAGAAAAAAACTATTTTGTGTTTAGTTCTTCATTACACAAATTTTAACTGTTTTTGGAAATTTCAATAACTAAAAAAAATATTTTTGAGTAGCCTGTTACTAGCATTTCACTGTAGATGTGAATTGGTTTAGTGGAATAATTCGGAAGTTTAGGTTTTTTGGTAAAATACTTTGCCCGCCTAGAGGCGCTGTTGGGCATCTGAGCGAAATTTTTTTTAGTCTTTAGTGATTACTTATCGTACCGAAACCAGTATTATGTGCAATTTTAGCTGAAAAAACTCATGTTTTGAAAACTTTGGGTGAATGTTGCAGTTAGAATATGGATATTCTTATCATTTAATAATATTTAGAGGGCTAGTTGACAGAATCTTTTTTTCTCCTTTTGTATTAGACATATGGCGCTGTCTCTAGTTCTGCACTTCAAGTACTGTTTAATCCTTTCTCCAATGTGTTTATGTTGCATTAAATTCTGTTTCGTACACGTTGTAAGTGATATTGAGTTTTCGAGCGTATTAGAGTGAAGAGCCTACTTTACTCGTATTAGGAAGAGTGCCTCACAATTTCATTAATTACTCGGAATACAATTGATGTAATGCGTATGAATTGGCATCAATATATTTACTTTCTTCTTATGAACCATTATGATATCAAAAATCGCCATTTGAACCAATACGTTGAACAAAGATGGCTAACGCCGCTCTAACTCATTACCGTAAGTAACGTTCTTAAATTTCAGCATTTTTGTTATTTAGGGCGAGTTCAAAGCTATTCCACGAATGACTAGATTTTTCGATAGCGCGCGAAAGGAACTTTCCTCGGTCGTATATGTAATATGCGTAACCACAAGTAAAATTTGTTTCTTTTGTTTGTTTACTTAGGAATTTCACCTGAAAAATTTCGAAAATTTAGCTTTTGAATACAAATTGTGCGCCGAAATTAAAATGCACGAGCATTGAGGCTGAAAAATAATAACAAGTATCATTGATTTGCAGTTTTATTCAAAAAAGATCTCACGCGATCCATACTTTATCATCAAAATTGGCGAGATTTCCGCGTCACATATTTAAAATTCTGTAATGCAGACAACAGTCCGCTCTTTTATGCAACGCATTTACTTTTACACGATCTTCTTAAATTAAAAACATAAAACATGATAAGTGAAACCATCGCCAGCAGACCCTGGAATCCCCTACTTTAAATTAGAAGTCAATAATTAAACAACCAAATCACTAGAGAAATACTCCTTACAGTTTAGGTATTTTGCGTTCTGATGGAGTCCAAAATATAAGAAACCGTCTGTATTCGCTTATGTTGAAGTAACTAGAAGAAAAAGAAGTTTTTGTTTTTTAGTCGCCCAGGTGCCCAACACCGCCTCTAGGCGGCCCACTTATTTTAAGGTCTTAATGAAAAACTCATTACTTCCAAGAATTTTCAACATTATTTTCGTTTTTCTCATCACGAGGCCCACCTCCAAAAGTTTTTTCAAGCCAAAAAAAATTTGGGCACTAGAGGGTTAATATTAATTGTTGCGGTAGAACATTTTTTGTGTAATGTGTGTAATGATGAAATTCAGTTACATGTCGTAAGAGTTTAGAGCTATGCTAATATTTAGAGGAATCAGTCTATCTTTTGACCTCGCACAAAGAAGAAGCAAAAAAAACGCTACGCTATAGGCACCAGTGGAGCGCTTCGTTCTATATCAGTGCACAAACAATATTGGCGAATTTCACGCTAAATCGTATTCAGAGTTGGCAGCACCCTCTCAGATTTTAATGAAACTTTCTGTGCATAAAGACTTTGTCACAACAAGCCAATTTGCATACTTTGATTTTCCAAAAATGATCTAGACTGTCTTTTGAAAAGGGTCAAACTTTTTTTACCAATTTTTTACAAACGGCTATAGTCTAAAAATGACAAATCATACAAAAAATTTTGTAGGAGTGATTTTCACAAAATTAGTCAAATTTTTGAACGAAAATATTGAAAAAACTCTTCATCGACTCCTACACCAAAAAAATCAGTTTAAAAATTTAAAGCCGATTTACAAAAAAACCATCTTTGATTTGGATGAAATTTTGTTGGGCAATTTCAAGGAAAAAGAAGTTTTTAGAAAAAAAAATTTCCTTGTCCAAACTGACCTTTTTAGTGTATTTTTATCGAAAACTTAACCAATGAAAGTCATAATCATTGAAAATTTATGTATATTCGCATGAGCATGATGACCGTATAATGCGTAGTTGCTACTACGTGATTAACCAGAACAAGCGAAATTTCACAGAGAATCATTGAATGGGGCCTGGGAGTAGTAGAAAAAATCATTTTGATTGACCCCTGAGGTTACTCCACACATAAATCGCCTTGACTAGCTTGACTTGTTGGCAGGATCAAAAGGATCTGTTCTGTATATTGGTTGTATCTAGAATTTACTTTGGAGTCCCATCCTCCAGGATTTTTTGTGCTCGGGTCAATAAAAATCGAAAAAAATTAAAGGGTTGTGTACAGGACACGACCACGGTGACATTAAAAATATAGCTTTTTTATCTATCACACATATCGACACACATTCTTGTTCACTCGCCTGTTTTCATATGTTACAATTTGCTATATACCCTCCCCATTAAAACATAATTTATTGAAGGTCTTTTAACGGTAATCTATTAATTAATCAAGTATCTCACTAGGTGATTGGCATTATTTGGCTGATCCATCTAGTAAAAATAGGCTGGTCTGTCCAGAAAATATATTCAAAAGAAAAGTTCCATATTGAGAGCTGTGATGAGGAAACCCACGCCCACCAACGGAAATATACAGATTCTCCATGAAATATGAAATTTCATTTTCCATTTAAATTTTCAATAATGTACTAATGAACTTAAGTAAACGATCTTAAGTTTAAGTATTTCTTGATCGATTAGTGGTGGAAAAATGAAATTATTTGATAAATTACATTGTTATGCAACGTTCGCACTACCAGTTAAAACGGGTTTTTATGCTATCTTGGTGACATTTTTCTTGTTGCTAATTATTAAAACGTGTTATAACTCTGTAGTGTAAACATTGTATTATTAAACCAATTCTGCAGCGTTTTATGTTATATAGGTGTTTTATGTGGTAATAGGACTGACATAATTATATCTTCAGTACAGCGGTTTGTTTCATAATTTAAAACAGATTTATTTTAAAATTTAAATTAGTATACCCAACCGTATTTGTTGTATACCTTAAAACGCAATTAGAACTGTGTTTTAAATACATAGGGTAGGACAGATATTCTGACTGGTTAAACTGGGAAAACAATTTTAAGTCCAGTAACGCTTAAGACATGGCTTGAATTTGAATCGAAAAAGAACACCCGCTTCAACTGCTGCTGGGACGGTAAGTTCTGTTTTAAAATTTTCCGTTGTGTGCAGTACGAAACAAAAGTGTTTGAAATTAGAAAACAAAAAGTTCTGCTGGGAATGTGATTGTTTCCGATGCAATTACACTCAGATTTTTCACGCAGGGGATACAGGCCGTGTAAATGAAAACCGCGTAAATTTAAAAAAAACGCGTTAACGAAAACCGCGTAAATTTCAAAATCCGCGTAAAAAACCTGAGTGTGCTCTCCTATATAAAATACTACGCTGCTGAACAGTGCAATAACTAGCACGTTGTCAGATGCCTTACTCATAAAAAACATATAACCGAAATATGAAACATGAAAACCAATTGGCTCTTTACCCTACGCAGCTACAAAGCGCCGTAAACATGGATTAACAAGTTACAACGCACACGCATGCATAAAAATAAATATATTTTTTTCAAACGCAACACTCTTAAGCAGCACACACCGTATTGAATTAAATCCAAACCACCCCGCCCACCCACTTTGCAAATCATTCTGTGACACCATGCTGGTACCCGACAAATCCGCACACGGCCACCGCTGCCGAAAATGCATAGCGTCTACCGCTTATTGTAGTGCCCAGACGCTGCAGCCATGATCTTACCCGTTCGACATAAGAACAAAAACTGATTCAAACGGGTACGCGTCACCTCTATTTATAAACTAACCGTATATGGTTTAGTCACTTAGGTGCGAGTGTGTGCAAATGCCAACGTTACCGAAAATCGATAGCGCTTATTGCATCGCCCGGAGACGACGTTGCTCGTGTGGGATAAGAGCAACAACTGATTTAAACGGACATGCGTTGCTTCTATTTATGACTTTTCGTGTTTCATTGAGCTGCCCTCTTTTGACGGCTGTGTCTGAGAAATCTGCCTCACGAATGGTATTTTTCCCGTTTTTTGTGAACTTTTTAATTTTACCAATTTCCAAAAGTCTACTTTTATTGGGGAGATATTAAATTATTACCAATATTTAAGTTAGGTGTTTCTGAATCGGTTGGTGTATGAATGATTAAAATCCATCTAGTAATATCGGAGTTATAAGCGTGCAAACCTTACATAGTTTCGTTACATGGGAGATAGTTTAGATTTTAGAATGACACCTAGCCCCAGATAGTGGAGTAAGACATTTTTAATGTCAAAAAATCATTTTGATTGACCCCTGAGATCACTCAACATATAAATGGCCTCGACTAGCTACATAAGGACTCGTTATCAGGATCATAAGGATCTGTTCTGCATATCGGTTGAATTTAGAATTTACTTCAGAGTCCCATCCTCCAGGATTTTTTGTGCTTGGGTTAATAAAAAATCGATAAACATCATTTTGACTGACCCCTGAGGTCACTTCACATGTAAATGGCCTTGACCAGCTACATCAGGACTCGTTGGCAGAATCATAAGCATCTGGTTTGCACATTGCTTGTATCTAGAATTTACTTCAGAGCCCCATCCTCCAGGATTTTTTATGCTTGGGTCAAGAAAAATCGAAAAAAATCATCTTGATGACCCCCTGAGGTCACTCTAAATATAAATGGCCTTGACTAACTACAGCAGGACTCGTTGCCAGGATCAAAAGGATCTGTTCTGCATATCGGTTGAATTTAGAATTTACTTCAGAGTCCCATCCTCCAGGATTTTTTGTGCTTGGGTTAATAAAAAATCGAAAAACATAATTTTGATTGACCCCTGAGGTCGCTCCACATATAAATGACCTTGACTAGCTACATCAAGACTTGTTGGCAGGATCATAAGGATCTGTTCTGTATATTGGTTGTATCTAGAATTTACTTCAGAGTCCCATCCTCCAGGATTTTTTTTGCTTGGGTTAATAAAAAATCGAAAAACATTTTGATTGACCCCTGAGGTCACTCTACATATAAATGGTTTTGACTGACTACATCAGGACTCGTTGGCAGGATCATAAGGATCTGTTCTGCACATCGCTTGTATCTAGAATTTACTTCAGAGTCCCATCCTCCAGGATTTTTTGTGCTCCGGTCAATAAAAATCGAAAAAAAATCATTTTGATTGACCCCTGAGGTCACTCCACATATAAATAGCCTTGACTAGCTACATCAGGACTCGTTGGCAGGATCATAAGGATCTGTTCTGCACATCGCTTGTATCTAGAATTTACTTCAGAGTCCCATCCTCCAGGATTTTTTGTGCTCCGGTCAATAAAAATCGAAAAAAAATCATTTTGATTGACCCCTGAGGTCACTCCACATATAAATAGCCTTGACTAGCTACATCAGGACTCGTTCGCAGGATCATAAGGATCTGTTCTGCACATCGCTTGTATCTAGAATTTACTTTAGAGTCCCATCCTTCAGGATTTTTTGTGCTCCGGTCAATAAAAATAAAAAAAAAATCATTTTGATTGACCCCTGAGGTCACTTCACATATAAATGACCTTCACTAGCTACATCAAGACTCGTTGGCAGGATCATAAGGATCTGTTCTGTATATTGGTTGTATATAGAATTTTCTTCAGAGTCCCATCCTCCAGGATTTTTCATGCTTGGGTCGAATCAAATCGAGGTAAATCACATCAATTCTGTTTAAAACATATGTCATAATACTGGAGTCACATTTCAAATTTAAATCGAAACGACTTCTCCGTATCAGCATTTATACAAAAACTGGTTTGTTTCGAGCCACGCAATGTCAGAAATAGATACAATTACGCCTATAGTTGGGTAGAAGTGATGTCCCTTGGTGGATGGGCCTTGGTGGATAACTAATCGTACTAAAAATTTAGAACAATTTTGCTTGGAGGATGAAACTTGGTGGATAACAAAACCGATTTCAGTTGAGTAACAGGCGCGTCAGCTGACAATTTGGTGAACTTATTTTCGGAATATCATCGATTTATTCTTACCCTTTGTAACATTCACCATTTTCGGTTTTAGTTTGAAGAAAAATGAGAACAACAACCTTGCAAAGAGTTAGGAAACTGAGTTACTGTAGACCGAAATAATTACATGTTCAAGTTCACTAGCGCCTCCTAGTGGAAGAATCCCTACTATTCGATATACCACCTCAAAGGTTTTGATCTTGTGGGTAACTTTGCCGAAAGTACTGACTCGCTAAATCAGGAAATTGAGATACATTACGTTGAACAACTGACATGCTCACTAGCGCCGCCTAACGATAGTTTTCTGGAGCAGTCGTTATACCACCTCATAGTTTTTGATTTGCTCAGCAACTTCGTCGAAGATACTGACTTTCTAAAAAATCTAGATCTTGAGATACGGTAAGCTGAGAAAACAACATGTTCACTGGCGCCACCTAGCGGCATAATTTTATTGCAAACTATTTTATCTTTCATTGACTCTGTAACTCTCCACATGATCGAGATCACGAAATATATTGAACAGAATATCGTTTGGTAGAACTTCCCACTTCGTGCGTTCTATTGGTCTGGTTTTATCAAACAATGTCAGATTGTATGTATTTATTTATTTAACTGTTTATTTCAACGGACAACGGTCCTAACTTTAAGTATGCTTCAATTAGATCACAAAAAGTGTGATCTAATTGAAGCATACTTAAAGTTAGGACACCAACAGCAACAATACAAAAATACAACGGAAAAAATACAATAACAGCAAACGCAAATGTTCATAAATGTATATACAAAGCATAATTAAATTAAAATTAAAAACATCATCAACCATTTCCGTCAAACTCGTTGTGCAACAGCGACCACTGCTTAAGACTAAGGTAGTATAATTTCCGAAGTTCAAGTTCCTGGCTTCCACGTTGCGTTGCGTTGATTATTTCATTCACGGTATTTCACTCCTCGGGGCCAAGATGTAGCTTGCAAAGCGAGTTGTTTCCATTTTTCGTTGATGGTCACATTAAAGGAAGCGTAGTCTAACTTGCTACAGTCTTTCCATTTCGGAACCAATTTCGTTATTTGGACATCCATCCAATGAATCTAGGCCTAGTGAACGATTGACAAGAATAGATGTTTCAGCTTCTGTGACGACACCGTCAATGTTCGTAAGGAAAAGTGCGAATGTACGATTATTCCCTCTCAGCGAACTCGCGTGAACATCGGGAACAGTATTATTAGGGTCCGTGTCCAATTTGGTTCCATCCAGCAAATTCGATGTGGATACTGGCATTGAATGGTACTGATGCTGATCTTGATGTTCAATGTATGTCAACCGCCGACAGTGTTTCTAATATTTCCGCAACTTTGTCTTTGAGACAATTTACTTCATGCTCAATATGCGTTGGAACATTTTTCACTCGTTCAGGTACAACCATGGTGTCACGTATTTGGAAAAAAATGCTTACGCAAATTATTGTTGCACTTGAGGTATATTAGTGCACAAAAATGATTGAATCTTGTCCAAAACATGTTATCTTAAGAATATATAGTGGTTTGCCATTGATAAATGTCTTTTTTTCGAGAGTTGTCCTACTGGAGCTGTACAGCTAGGTTCTCGGAAGGGCTCCCCGTCAGAATCACATACTACAATTTGCAGACGAGACAGGCAATGTCGCCCACTAAAACACTGCATTAGGCCAATTGTAGCGGGCCGTGATTCTGAATGTGATATTCATTGTACGGTTCAGGTATGTGCGGGCGTAGGGACTCGCGATCGCGTGTATCATTGCGAAGAGCTCGAGCATTTGTAGTTAACGTGTTCGATCGCGTGTGCTAACGTGTATGTAACTTCGCGTGTATGAATTCTATTTTTTAACCGTGTGCCTTTCGCATATTCGCGCGTGTTCTTGGATAAACGCGGTCGGACCGTGAATCTAATACTTTATTTTTTGGTGTACTGCTAAGATGCTAAAAGAGTGTGAGATCTTCCATATCACTAGAGTGCCCGGTGATGTCACCATGGAACGTATTGTTTTGTGGATATGTGCTTTATTATTTTATTGGTGTATGGCCCTAAGTTATTAGGACAGAGAGTAATGGTTTCCGGACGTGATCGATTCATGAGCGCGCGAAAACGGACGTTTGTAGGTTCGTGTTTGAGACAGCGTTTGAAACTTTGTGAGTGCTAAAACGTTCTCCTTATTACCGAGGTGTTATTAAGCTTGCGCGATCGCGAACGTAGGTGTGCGTTGTTAATCGCGAAGGGCTTAAGCGTTCGTATGTTAACGTGTTTGTCACGTCTGCTTGCGTTCATGTGACTGCGCGTGTACAAGACTGGATTTTGTAACCGTGTGGCATTTCCTATATACGCGTGCGTATATAGGAAATTCTGATAGTCTTTGGTGTACAATTCACATTATGACAGGGAGTAAGTTACCCCATATCACTAGAGTCCTCGGTCATGTCGCCATGTAACGTGGTGTCCAGTGGATATGAGAGCTTTCTTTTTTCAATTCATCCAATTGAAGGCATGGACCTAGTCTGCTGATATCAAGGATAGAAACATCCAGAAGTGACCGATTCATGATCGTGCGAGAGTTTTTAGGTTCACGCTTGAGACCGCGTTTGAAAATTTATAGGAGCTGCGACATTCACTTTATCATCGGGATGTTATCATGTTTACGAGATCGCTGGATGGTCGCGAAGGGCTTTGTATATTAACGCGTTTGCCACGTGTATGTGACTTCGCATGTATAATTTTGATTTTATAATGATGTAGCGTGTATTCTTGTTTGATGGCGCGCGGACCGTGAATCTGATGATTAATTTGTAGTGTATGGTACAGTTGGTAGTCCTTTTCCCCATATCACTAGAGTTCCAGGTCATGTCACCATGGAACGTGTTGTTTAGTGAATATGAGCGTCACTTTTTTGCTTGGTTCAACTGAAGGCATTAGTCCAGACTGGTAAAACTTTCGGACGTGACCGTTTCATGATCGCGCGAGTGGTGGGTTAATGTTTGAGACCGTGTTTGGAATTTTAAAGACGCCACGTTTACTTAACTACTGGGGTGTTTTCGTGTAGGCGAAATCGCGGGCATAAGTATATGGTCAAGGCTTCTGTCTGTCACGTTACATTTTTACGCATATTTCATAAGATAAATCAGCAAAAACAATAAAACCATATTCTATCACAACTACACATTATTAAGGTCACTAAACCGCACATTTTTTCTACAGAAAGTTTTTTTTCTATCATGACCCGTTTTCACATTATTGTCATTTTGATATGTCTGTCACGTTACACAATTTTCGCAGTTAGTTTGGAGGTTGCCCGACTAAATAGAAAAAGTCTGTTCGGTTGGCCCCCAAATCTGCATGAAAACAGTTTTAAGTTGAAGCTAAGAAAGCAAGGAAGAGTTTGAAATATAGTTTTCCTGAAGAAAAACTTTGTTTTCGATTTTATGGAGTATTCTCAATGATCTGTCACGTTACAACCAGAATCTGTCACGTTACAGTTCTGCATTTTCATTGAAGCAAGGATACCAAGACAATCGTACACAAATCATCCTTAATCTAGGAACTGAGTATTAACGGGAAATTTCATGTTTATTTTGAAAAACATTAATTTTGATGAACGAACGTGAAAAACTTTTGAAAAGGTCGTAATTTCACGAAGTAAAATATGTCGAAAGAAAATCCAAAATAACTTGAAAACATCTGCATTTTGAAGGATAATTTTTCGTGAGCATTTTGAATTGAACCTATTTTGAAATACATTCTATAACTAAATTATTTAAAGACAAAAAATTAAATATAAATTCAAAATTAAAAGAATTATTGAAATATGTTAAAACTTTTTATTGTTATTTTCTCTATGATGCAATTATATTTTAAAGTTTTTTTATTTGCATTTAAATTTTAAACGTGTTATGTTTTTTTTCGTTTGGTATTTGTGAGTAATTTATTAAAAGGGCCTATTTTCACTACTAGATATTTTTGTTGAAAAAAAATCAAAATATTTCGAAAAAAATTTCTTAAGAGCATTTTGCTTCGAAATTATATTTAGTATAAATATTATATAAGAAAATTATATTTATGTCTGGCAAATACTAAGAAATTTAGAAGAATACTTGAAGTTAAAAATGTTTTCTTGCTAATAACTCCATAATAGTGCAATTATAGTTTCATAAGTTTACAGGCAAAACATTGTTTTTCTGTAATTGAATTTTCAGTTTTTTTTGTTTTTTTGACACTGTATTAGTATTTTTAACATTTTTTTGCTTTTTTTGAAAAATTTCACCAAAAAATATTCACACAGAACAATTAATTCCGTAAAAGTCGCTATCATATAGTTTTGCTGAACAAATGGCGATTTTCGAACAATATATATTGAAAGCACTGCAATCAAGATCTCATACGCCCTTTTTAAATATTACTCTTGAATAAAAATGGTTTGTTTATTATTGAAAAATACTTAGTCTCCCATATACATGAAACGTAAAAGGTTTCATGAGAATCAAAGATGGTCACCAATATTGACGCAATTGAATCAAACTTGATAGAATTGCTTTGCAGCAGAAAAAATCTGTCACGTTACTTAAGATAAACTGTGTTTTCTTAAAAATTGATAAAACTTTAAAGTTTTCACAATACAGTTTCAAAAAGTAGACTCAAAGTAGTAAGAAAAAATGCAGGTTAGACATTGTATGCATGCTGTTGGTGTTGTCCACAAAACTTTTTTGAATTTTTGATCTGTCACGTTACAAGTTATTTGGTTTCCATTACTTCACAACTGAAAATAAACAATAAACCATATTCATCAAAATTTTTCAAGCAATATCAAAATTAAATTTTAGAAAAATGTGGTTGCAAGCAAAAAGTTGAAAATATGGATTTTGTTTACCTTTTTATCTCCTTACGGTCTTTTAGTCATTTTCAGGTCATGCAAGTAGCATCAACAAACTTTCAAAAATGACAAACATGAAATTTTTTTCTGGGATCACCATTCATATTTTTTAATATTAGAGGTTATATACATACGGAAAACAAACAGTTTGACGCACAATTTGATAAAAAATAATTTCGCCTGTGGTTGCCATTTTCGGAGCCTTGACCATATGTGGATTATTGCAATTGCATGGTCGCGTTTGTGGCCAGGTTTGTTTTATCGCGAAGGCCACGAGCGTTTGTACCTATATGAGTATAGATAGCGTATAGTAGAGATATACTAATAAAAGGAATCATAACATACCGAATAAAGAAAAAAAGATGCAGGTGCAGAGTATGAGGAAACATAACATAAAAAGGCGCGTAAGCCCTCTCGGTCTCTTCGATGCACCACTATCGAGGCGTAATGCAATACCCATCTTAAAGCAATTGTATGTCAGAATTCTGTAGGACTGATGCACGCAATATGCTTGATGATGTTTGCAATATCGCCAAACCCCTAAACCTTGGGGAGGGGGTTTGTCATTGATAAATGTCTTTGCAACAAAATGATAACGAAAAATCACAAAGTGTTGCACAAAGTACAACAACGCGAGTGCTCGAGGGTTAATATAGAATTTATACACGTGAACTTATATACACGTTAGCACACGCGACGTACAAACGCACACGCGATCGAACACGTTAACTTACAAACGATCGAGTATTTCGCGATGATACATGCGGTCGCCAAGTCCCTACGCCCGCACATAGCTGAACCGTACAATGAATATCACATTCTTAGAATCAAGGCCGAGGAGCCCTTCCGAGAACCGAGCTCTACAGCTCCAGTAGGACAACTCTCGAAAAAAATTTCTTCTCGTACCCGTTCAATTCAGCATTTTTTTGTATTGTTTCATCGTTTATAAAATCTTGTTTTATCATGGGTACGTTGACAAAACAGTGCGCGATGGAATGAGAAGCTCCTTGTTTTTGAGTGCTAGAATCAGTGGCGTAGCAAGAAAATTTTTCGGGGGGGGGGGGGGGTGTGATTTTTTTTGTATACATATGAAAAAATGTTCAAAAACATTCTGAGCAGGAAAGAAATGTTCAAAAACCGACAACTCAGGAACGGGTTTGGGTAGTCAAGGTAGGAAAGCTAGCTGTTAGTATAGAATAAATGCTCTTCCCCTACGATGGCAATCTGGGTGGCAAACCTCAGACTATCTAATTTACTGAGCCCTTCAGTTCCCTTGTGCCATTCAGTACAACTTCCTCGTTGAGTTTCCGACTGGTTCGCGAACTACTCGGTCTAGTCCCCGGAGATAGATCTAGCCTACTTCGACGAAAAGTTCCCGGCGAGAGAAGTTCGAGCCAACCAGCCAGGTGCTGCGGTCAGTTCGGCGATTCCGGTAGAGTAGGGCATCCGGTTTGCTGGAGCCCCGGCGCGACTGGTGGTATATCGTCGCGGTCTACGCGGTCTCGTTCCCGGCGGTGAATCTGACTGGTAAGCTGACGGAGAGGTCCCAGACGAAAGAAGTTCTCCCGATACCGATTCTTATTTGGTTTCAGTACCACAACTTCTTGAACTCTTTGACTCCGTAACCGGTGCCATATAGCACCGCAACTCCTTTAAGCCATTTAGTTTTCTTCTTGGGTCATTCAGCACTACTTCCTTGATGGTCCATTTAGTCCTCGACTTGTTCGCGAAGAACTCGGTCTAGTCCCCGACGATGGACCTGACCTACTCCGACAGAGAATTCCCCGGCGAGAGAAGTTCTTCCGAGATCGAGCTAATCAGCTAGGTGCCGAGGTTAGTTCGGCGATTCTGGTGAAGCAGGGTATCCGATGCACTTGTGCGCCGATGACCAGCGACTAGTGGTGTCTCGTCGCTGTCTACTCAGTCTAGTCCCCAGCGGTGAATCTAGCTTGCGCTTACGGAGAGTTCCCTTGCGAAAAGTTTTCCCAATATCGATTCTTCTTTGGTTTTTGCTATTTTTCTATCGGAACAACCGTTGGGGTGCCGTGGTCGGCCTGGCGAATCCCCATGGAGCGTGACGTTCGGTTCGCTGGCGTTTCGACGCCTCATACTCGCTGCTCTGTTGCAATCTATTCGACTACTCCTCGGCGGTGGATCTAGCTTATACCTGCGGAGAGTTCCCTGGCGGTGATTGCTCTCCCGAAACCGTTGTTCGATGTCCATTCCGCTGTAAGACGGTCATGATCTACATCAGCGGTTCTCAACCTTTTTCATACCACGGACCCCTTAGATATCACACTGGGTTGCTGCGGACCCCCACAGATAAACATCAATGTTGTATGCTATCAATATGTTATTTTCAATTTGTTAGGAAACAAGATTTGAAATTTCAACGTGCACTCGAAAAATATATTTTTCTTCGCGGAATCCCAGCAATGACTTCGCGCCCCCCTAGGGGCCCGCGGACCCCAGGTTGAGAATCACTGATCTACATCATATCTCTGTTTACTGCGTTCCACGTCTCTACGTCGCTTGTCATTCTGTAGGCTACATTATCCGGGTTGATGTCCGGTCCTCCCGTTTTAAGTAGCTCCCTGCACGTCACTTCTAACCTCGGACATTCAAAGACTCTCCTCGGACATTCAAAGACGCTTCAGGTACAGTGTTGACGTTGCGTACCCACCCCGATGAAGATACTCCTTAAGCAGCCGTGGCTCGGTAGGAGCTGTTTCAGGTGGAAGGTCATCTCTCTGTGCTTTTTATTGACCCACGTCGACAGGTTTGGATGAGCCGGTAGGTCCACTTTCCTTTCTCCGTATTATCCCATTCCTGCTGCTACGTCACCATCGAATCGATTCTCATTATCTTCCTCACGTTTCTGTCTTTTCATTGATTGTAGCACTTGATATCCTCCGTCAGGGTAATGCAGATGGGGATCATCTCGGCGTCAAGGCATACTGCCTCCGGTACGCAATCGCAACTCGTACGACCAGCAGTCGAAGCGTCCTGTTCAGCTTTTCGCGGTTTCACTTGGTTTTCAGCGTCGCACCCCAAGCAGGATCCCCATATCGCAGTATCGATGACGAAACACTAGATAAAGACCCGATATTTCGCATGTGTAATCAACATGGTTGTTTAAGCTCAATCAGTCGTCGATTATCACTCCCAATTGCTTCAGTGCACGCTTCGATGCATTCAAATGTCCTTCGATGGTGATCTGTATCCGCTGAACCGCTTTACAGTTGCTGTCCAACAACAAATCCGTCTTGTAGTGAGCTATTTGCAGCTTGACCCGTTCATCCAGCTCTCGATCGCATCTATTGTCTCCGTCACCCACACCTCCATTTCTTCAAGTGTCTCTCCGTTATTGACACATCGTCCACGAAACCAACGATTTTCACATTCCTGGGGCAGCCGCAGGGTTAAGACCCCACACTGATAGAATATATTCGTAAATCGCTAGGAATTAATTACGCACAAACAACTTTCATGAAATATACGAATTTTTCGTACATATGATGAATCGTTCGTAGTTCTATCGAAACACTTTTATTGTTTATTACGAGTTTTTCGTGAAAACCACGGAATGACTTTCGTTGGCTTATTACGAAACAGCTTCATTCAGTAAACGAGTCGTTCGCTGTTATATACGAATAGCTTTATAATATTTACGAGCACCATTCGTCAAACCATCCACGTCAAAAGAGCAATATGGAGCCATTGTTGCTATTCGTCAGATAATTGTTGTTGTCTGACTATTTAGTAGTCGTATCCGTGTCCGCCGGTTGCAGGAAGATTTCCTGAACCTCTTTCGCTTCCAGTTGAATCCAGTTCCAGAATCTGGAGCAGTACAGAATCAGTTGAGCCACTGCTCGTTGATTTTGTATGAATAATTTTGAGGTTTTCTCTGCCGGAGCAATATCGGTGCTGTCAAACATCGATCCTAAAAGATCGAATGCGACCAACGAAACATTTCGTTTCATTCACGAAAAATAATGTCGATAACTTTCGTGCAATGTAAACTAAATAAGTAAAATTTACGAAAACTTTCGTTCATCAAGCGGCCATTTCTTTGTACCACAATAAAATCGATTTGGCCACAGCGATTTTTTTAAATAAAACAAACGATGTTGTCAAACATCGATCCCAAAAGATCGACTGAAAACAATAAGAGGCTAATAAATACGAAAACTTTTCTAAGATAAACGAAAACATTTCGTGCGACCAACGAAATGGTTCGTAATATACACAAACGTTTATTAAAATAAACAAAACATTTCATTTCATTCACGAAAAATAATGTCGTTATCAACGATAAGATTCGTGCAGTGTACATTAAATGTGTAAAATTTACGAAAGCTTTCGTTCACCATACGGCCATTCTTGTTCATGAAATGAACGAAACTTACTACTTACAATGCACGAAAATACTTCGTTGCAGAAAACGACGAATGAATTCGTGCATTGCATGATTCATTATATTCACGAATTTATATTATCAGTGCATCGTACATCCCACTCCAAAGTGTTGGACAGAGAATGGAGCCCTGAGTAACGCCTGCTGCGACTCGCATTGCCTTCTGCCGTTTTGTTCGTCTGGTACAGCAGTGCTCGAATCTGGAATCTCTTCAGGATCTGGCTCATTCTTTTATGCCACGCTGCGGCATTGGTCTATTCGAGGCTGGATGGCCCGGTGACTTCCCTGACTTTGGCAGCAACATCAGTTTCTGCACCTTCCTCATTTCGGGGATTATCATCGTCTAAAGACTTCCGGATATGCCAGGATCACAGCTTTCAGCGCCACGGTTGGTATTCCATCCGGACCGGGGGTTTTCTTTGATTTTAGTCACATCGCACAGTGGCACGACGAGTGACAAAACCCCAAAAATCAATGTCTTGTAATTCTTTTATAAATATTTATTTTATTTTTCTCACAGTTGGAATAAAGGTATCTCAAAGTTTTACTATGATCGGATGAAAAATGAATTTTTAACATGTCGTTGAAGCAAGTGATGTCGAGGATTTCTGTTCAATTCAATTCATTGGAATTTTTAGTACCTTAGAGTTTCTAATGGCGATATCTCAAGAACTACACAGCCGATTGGAGCAATTTTAAATTCATTGAAAAGAAGAATGAATATGCTAAACCATAGATGGGAGAAAAAAATCCAATTAAAAAGTTTCATATGGTATCAGTAATTTATCTTAATACGTCTTCCAATTTTTGAGATGGTCTCCCATGGGTCACTTATCATGAATCTGACTCAAAATTTAGTGTAGTTTCAAGATATATAGGGCTCATCTTGCGCATTTTTGCTCCGAAGTTGGTATATTTATGTTTTTGAAAATACCCATATGGAGACGCCTTGTAGCTCATAAACCTCCTTACAAATTAATTGCCTAAACAACATGATATTACTGAAAAATTTGTGATTTTTGCTAGTTTTGTCAACCATTTCTGCTATCTTATGAGATTGGCTACTATGATTAATGTTTATATTAACCCTTTAACGACCAACGCATTCAAGAGGGTTTATATGAAAGTAGTCGAAAAAATGAAATATGGAATATCAAAACTCATAGCAGAAATGGATTCAGCGACCCAAAATTAGCTAAAACCCCAAGTTTTAGCCACATAGACCAATTTTTATAATTTTGTCACGACTTTGTATGAACAGGTGCCACTGTGCATCGGCGCGCCTTTGAGCTCGTCGTTAGTTACTTGCCACTCGACTGTGTTACCTCCTTTTTCTTCGCCGTACGGTGTCGGTGACCAGGTAGTTGAATCGTGATTCGGGAAGAGACCCTCAACGATTATCTTTAGCTTACCCGGGAATATTTCATCTGGTGTCGACGGACCCTCGTCTTCGTCATGACGACTCAGTACGCGTCCCCTAGGGATTGACGTTTATTTCTCAGCACAGCTACTTATGAGAATTGGCTTGCTAAGCTCCCGTTTTAAAGAGTCCCTGCCTTCTAGATACGTCGCTTGCGCTCCTCTCCGATCTTGCGCTCTGAGCCCGCCTTCTGGCTCTAAGACGAGCAGCGTGTAGCGTACTGAGTTACTCATTTAACCAGTAAGCTGCACGCCGTCTACTGCATGGCCCTAGTTTTCGTGACATTGTAACGTCACAAGCCGTCACAATCCTTCTTGTTAGCCGTCAGCCGTATCAACGTACTTGATTACGTTATTCGCCGAAGTAACTCAACAAAGAGGTTTTCGTTAAAGGCTTTAGTCTTCCACTTTAGCTTGCCGCCCGTCCTTCTTCGTGCTGCAGCAGGGTTCTATTGACCGATGCGGTAGCGAATCGCCTGGTGGTCTCTATGGGAATACTTCTCTCACACTCTCCAGTCCATGTTCGCCATCAGTCAAGGACCACAGAATGTGGCGAAATTTCTCTCGGTACCGATATCCGTTTCGTGAACCATTAAGCTCCTAGCTCCTCGCTTCGCCGCGATCTACTCGTTATAGTCCTCGGCGGTTGAGCTAGCCTCCACAACGTGCCGACATGTAGGTGTCGAGTCTGCAGCAAATTTTCACTACAAGGAAATATTTGATTTGATAACTTTTGCAAAGGAAACTTTGAGAATTTCATTTAAAATATTAGGCATATTTTTGTTTAACATATTAATTTTTTTCAAATTTCTCCAAAATATTTCGGGGGGGGGGGGGGGGAGAAGGTTGTTCGTCCCCAAACCCCCCCCCCTCCCTCTACTACGCCACTGGCTAGAATGGTGATATTCGATCTGATAGGGTGGTGTGTGATTACGTTCAAGTTGTCGTTGAGGACTATCTAAGGCGTTTTTAGAATTAAAAGATGTTCACTTACTCTTCTCTTTCGCTATACAAAATTTTTAAAACCTCCGTGGTTTTCGATAAGGATCGATAAGCCAACTGCCAAAATACATTTTGAAGGCAAATTTCGGAATAGCATACCCTGCTGCCAGAGGAATCGCCATCAAGCAAAATAATAACCCTTGCTGCACCCTTAAAACAACGAACAGTTACTGTAATTACATTTTCCTTGTTTCAGATTACAATTATTTGTCAAGCTGATGGTGAAGATTACAACATTTTGCGAGACGCCAAAATTACTCAGGCGGGAGTCAGATTGAGTCAAGATCTTGGCATGAAGAAGGATGATTATGTATTAGTAGCAGTTTTCTCGCCATCCAAGGAAATTACAAGTGAACCCCAGAATAATTCAGCTATGTGCGTTTATAGCTTAACTGAGATTGAAGAAGTCTTCAACGAAAATATACATTGTGAGTTTTACTGAATTTGCAGTAGTCAATAACGCTAACGTTTTTTTTCATAGCCTGTTTCAATGGTAGTATTAAGGACAGAAATCTTGGATACATTTCTGGAACCATCAACGACGGTAAATGTCCCGTGGTAGGATCTATTGGAAATATATTCAGCTTTTGTCATGTTGGGTTGAAAATTAGTGGTGTCACACCGATTATAGCGCGCTCTCTGTTCCACTTCCCCAACGAATCAATAACTTCGGTTACGACCACCAACACTGGGCCTCACACACTTGCATTTCTAGGTACTGCTGATGGGTGGATAAAAAAGGTAAGTAGGGTTGACGAGCCCTTATTCATCTCATTAGTCACGATGGCACACTATTTCGCTAATAACTCGGCTTGCAGTGATTGGATTGCGGTTAAATAGGTATCAACATCTTTGCGTTCCTAAGAAACAGATCAATAAAAAATCTGTCTTGGAAAATGTTGAATACTAGCAGACATTGCTCTAACTAATCTGTTCAAATGGGTGCACGCAGCGAAATTTCACAAGATTAAACCATCAAAATTCACTTTTAATTTCAATCGACGGCCTATTTTTGATTCGAAACTCTTTGATTGTTAAACATACAATGTTTTATTATTAAACTAACAATATAATTTTCATTCCAACCAAATTTTATATAATTTTGGTTTGGCATAGTAGTAAATCAGCGTGTATTGAAAATGTTTGTGTTTATATTTATTAATACAAACCTGTTTTAATCTACCTAGTAGTGCAATTGTGCCTTTCTCATTTATCCAAACTATGATTCTTTAGCTGCTTTCTTTTGCCTTTCTCATATAGAAAGGTTATGCAGTCACTCTGAAAAACGGCAAACTAATCCCGGCCCGGAGGGCCGAGTGTCATATCCCATTCGACTCAGTTCGTCGAGATCGGAAAAAGTCTGTATGTGTGTGTATGTGTGTATGTATGTGTGTGTATGTGTGTGTATGTATGTGCGTATGTGTCAAATAATGTCACTCATTTTTCTCCGAGATGGCTGGACCGATTTGTCCAAACTTAGTCTCAAATGAAAGGTGCAACCTTCCCATCGGCTGCTATTGAATTTTGCATCGATCGTAATACTGGTTCCGGAATTACGGGTTCAGAGTGCGGCCACACAGAAATTTCTCATATAAACTATAGGAAAAATTAAAAATAGAATTTTTATTTTTGATGCTAAATATGTTCAAGGTGCATGAAACGTCGAGATTTGCTGCAAACTCGAAAAAAAATTTGACGACGATTCACTTTTTTGGATTTTGGCACATTTTTGCCTTTCTCATATAAAAGGTTATGCAATCACTCTGAAAAACGTAAACCTAATCCCGGCCCGGAGGGCCGAGTGTCATATCCCTTTCGACTCAGTTCGTCGAGATCGGAAAAAGTCTGTATGTGTGTATGTATGTGTGTGTATGTGTATGTATGTGTGTGTATGTATGTGCGTATGTGTCAAATAATGTCACTCATTTTTCTCCGAGATGGCTGGACCGATTTGTCCAAACTTAGTCTCAAATGAAAGGTGCAACCTTCCCATCGGCTGCTATTGAATTTTGCATCGATCGTAATTCTGGTTCTGGAATTACGGGTTTCAGAGTGCGGCCACACAGAAATTTCTCATATAAACTATAGGAAAAATTAAAAATAGAATTTTTATTTTTGATGCTAAATATGTTCAAGGTGCATGAAACGTCGAGATTTGATGCAAACTCGAAAAAAAATTTGACGACGATTCACTTTTTTGGATTTTGGCACATTTTTGCCTTTCTCATATAGAAAGGTTATGCAATCACTCTGAAAAACGTCAACCTAATCCCGGCCCGGAGGGCCGAGTGTCATATCCCATTCGACTCAGTTCGTCGAGATCGGAAAAAGTCTGTATGTGTGTGTATGTGTGTATGTATGTGTGTGTATGTGTGTATGTGTGTGTATGTGTGTGTATGTATGTGCGTATGTGTCAAATAATGTCACTCATTTTTCTCCGAGATGGCTGGACCGATATGTCCAAACTTAGTCTCAAATGAAAGGTGCAACCTTCCCATCGGCTGCTATTGAATTTTGCATCGATCGGAATTCTGGTTCCGGAATTACGGGTTTCAGAGTGCGGCCACACAGAAATTTCTCATATAAACAATAGGAAAAATTAAAAATAGAATTTTTATTTTTGATGCTAAATGTGTTCAGGATGCATGAAATGTCGAGATTTGATGCAAACTGAAAAAAAATTGACGACGATTCACTTTTTTGGATTTTGGCACATTTTTGCCTTTCTCATATAGAAAGGTTATGCAATCACTCTGAAAAACGTCAACCTAATCCCGGCCCAGCGGGCCGAGTGTCATATCCCATTCGACTCAGTTCGTCGAGATCGGAAAAAGTCTGTATGTGTGTATGTGTGTATGTATGTGTGTGTATGTGTGTATGTGTGTATGTGTGTGTGTATGTATGTGCGTATGTGTCAAATAATGTCACTCATTTTTCTCCGAGATGGCTGGACCGATATGCCCAAACTTAGTCTCAAATGAAAGGTGCAACCTTCTCATCGGCTGCTATTGAATTTTGCATCGATTGGAATTCTGGTTCCGGAATTACGGGTTTCAGAGTGCGGCCACACAGAAATTTCTCATATAAACTATAGGAAAAATTAAAAATAGAATTTTTATTTTCGATGCTAAATGTGTTCAAGGTGCATGAAACGTCGAGATTTGATGCAAACACGAAAAAAAAAAAATTGACGACGATTCACTTTTTTGGATTTTGGCACATTTTTGCCTTTCTCATATAGAAAGGTTAGGTAATCACTTTGAAAAACGTCAATCTAATCCCGGCCCGGAGGGCCGAGTGTCATATCCCATTCGACTCAGTTCGTCGAGATCGGAAAAAGTCTGTATGTGTGTGTATGTATGTGTGTGTATGTGTGTGTATGTGTGTGTATGTGTATGTATGTATGTGCGTATGTGTCAAATAATGTCACTCATTTTTCTCCGAGATGGCTGGACCGATTTGCCCAAACTTAGTCTCAAATGAGAGGTGCAACCTTCCCATTGGCTGCTATTGAATTTTGGATCGATCGGAATTCTGGTTCCGGAATTACGGGTTTCAGAGTGCGGCCACACAGAAATTTCTCATATAAACTATAGGAAAAATTAAAAATAGAATTTTTATTTTTGATGCTAAATGTGTTCAAGATGCATGAAACGTCGAGATTTGATGCAAACTCGAAAAACAATTGACGACGATTCACTTTTTTGGATTTTGGCACATTTTTGCCTTTCTCATATAGAAAGGTTATGCAATCACTCTGAAAAACGTCAACCTAATCCCGGCCCAGAGGGCCGAGTGTCATATCCCATTCGACTCAGTTCGTCGAGATCGGAAAAAGTCTGTATGTGTGTGTATGTGTGTATGTATGTGTGTGTATGTGTGTATGTGTGTATGTGTGTGTATGTGTGTGTATGTGTGTGTGTATGTATGTGCGTATGTGTCAAATAATGTCACTCATTTTTCTCCGAGATGGCTGGACCGATATGCCCAAACTTAGTCTCAAATGAAAGGTGCAACCTTCCCATCGGCTGCTATTGAATTTTGGATCGATCGGAATTCTGGTTCCGGAATTACGGGTTTCAGAGTGCGGCCACACAGAAATTTCTCATATAAACTATAGGAAAAATTAAAAATAGAATTTTTATTTTTGATGCTAAATGTGTTCAAGGTGCATGAAACGTCGAGATTTGATGCAAACTCGAAAAAAAAAATTGACGACGATTCACTTTTTTGGATTTTGGCACATTTTTGCCTTTCTCATATAGAAAGGTTATGTAATCACTTTGAAAAACGTCAACCTAATCCCGGCCCGGAGGGCCGAGTGTCATATCCCATTCGACTCAGTTCGTCGAGATCGGAAAAAGTCTGTATGTGTGTGTATGTGTGTGTATGTGTGTGTATGTGTATGTATATATGTGCGTATGTGTCAAATAATGTCACTCATTTTTCTCCGAGATGGCTGGACCGATTTGCCCAAACTTAGTCTCAAATGAGAGGTGCAACCTTCCCATCGGCTGCTATTGAATTTTGGATCGATCGGAATTCTGGTTCCGGAATTACGGGTTTCAGAGTGCGGCAACACAGAAATTTCTCATATAAACTATGGGAAAAATTAAAAATAGAATTTTTATTTTTGATGCTAAATGTGTTCAAGGTGCATGAAACGTCGAGATTTGATGCAAACTCGAAAAAAAATTTGACGACGATTCACTTTTTTGGATTTTGGCACATTTTTGCCTTTCTCATATAGAAAGGTTATGCAATCACTCTGAAAAACGTCAACCTAAATTTTTTTTCGACTCGCATAAGGTTTCTGGATTTAAACAGGGGCGTAGTTGATGGTTTACGGAGAGGGGTTACACCCCCCTCTACTGTTCACTCCCCTCCTTTAAAAATCTCCTTAAATCACCCCTCAGACCACCACCCCATCCAGCCCTCATACCCCTCCCTTTCAACCCCATCATCTTTAAACCACCACTATATCACAAAGCATACCAATTTAAGCTGGGGAGTCGTTCGTTCATGGGACTTTCGCCCTCCTCACATACACACCCCCACATGACAAAATGAGTTAGCAAGCAGATAACATTGATCTAATGCTGATTAGGCTAATGGAGCATGATATTTTTTGTTTCAAGTGTTTCACCGTCGACACGTAGCTCATCAAGTTCGTGGCTGGCATGCCATTGTGTATAAGTGCAAAGTGTATTAAGAATGTAATGGACATTTCCACAATTATGTTGAACATAAAAAGCCTCCGTGCCATAGTTTAGAGAAATGAGAAAGGCACAATTGCACCGCTAGGTGGATTAAAACAGGTTTTTCTTTTTTATTAGAGTTTATTGACTTAGAGTGAGGCAATCTTTTTCCTTTTTTACATTGTAACGATATTTCTTTAGCAAGGAGCTGGAAGGGGTGAAATATTATTAAGAGCCATAGTACTGAAGGAAGAGCGAGGAGTTGAAGGAAGAAAGTTTAGAAAAGCGTGGAATAGGGTCATATGAGCACGTCTAGAGTTTTCTGGTTCCGGCAGCATAAGTCATTAAGTGACTTTACGCTTGTCCGGGCATGCTGCAGACTCAGGTCATTCGCATTCGCACCGCTGAGTTTCAGAAGACAAAAGGTTAAATAGCCGGCAAATTCTAAGCTTGCACATATAACCCTATTCCGCGCTTTTCTAAACTTTCTTTCTTCAACTCCTTGCTCTTCCTTGAGTAGTATCTATATCTATATTTATTTTATTTTTTATTTATGTATTTATTTATATATATATATATATATATATATATATATATATATATATATATATATATATATATATATATATATATATATATATATATATATATATATATATATATATATATATATATATATATATATATATATATATATATATATATATATATATATATATATATATATATATATATATATATATATATATATATATATATATATATATATATATATATATATATATATATATATATATATATATATATATATATATATATATATATATATATATATATATATATATATATATATATATATATATATATATATATATATATATATATATATATATATATATATATATATATATATATATATATATATATATATATATATATATATATATATATAGGGTGTTTGGTTCATTGTTAAGAATCTCTCGGGAGGTGATAGACTATCATATTTGGAGAAAAAAATTGTTCTACACATACCATCAAATCTCAACCGGTACAGAGTTATTGAACTTTTTGTATAAAAAACTTATTTGTCTTAAAATACCTCTAACTTTAAAAGTATACTTTGTATTTTAAATGTTTTAGTTCCATTCGAAAGGTGAGAAAATTTCCTATTGAATGGCGTTCTCATATCTTTTAGTTAATTAGTTTTAATTACCTTTTAGCTGTGAAGTAGTTAAAATTTAGTGTTTTTGAGGAGGTTTTTGCTAATTTTCTCGAAATAATGAAGTATGATTATAGCAATATCCATTGTCCAAAAGTTGGGTTTTAGGACGATTCATAATTTGTTCTTAGACGTCATATTCCTATCTCTTCTCATTTCTTTGTAATTTCATTACTATACTTTTTCTGTAACCGACTTGCAAGTGCTTAAAAGACTCTAATCTAAAAAATATGCTTTATATCGTTATTTACAAGATTTCATTGGAAAGTTGACAAAATGTCCTATCAGTGTATGTACAAATATCTTTTAGTTAAGTGTACTAAATGATTTTTTACTAACGAAATAACTCAAAATTTGTGTTTTTTGGAGTTTTCTAATTATTCTAATTATTAATCAACAAAATGTATCGTTACTCTTGTTCATTTGATGCCCTTTAATGTTCTCTATAACTTTTTATTTGACACTTTGTCTATATTTCTTTTCATTTTGCTGCTATTTAATAGTTAACACAGCATGACCTCGCCACAAATGTAGTGAGTTCGAAATCGTTATCTTTGGATATGAAACGATGTGATTAAAACGATTTTGCGTCGAAACCAAAAGATATTATTGAATGGAGTCAAAGAAAGAACTGTAGAAATTGCTGAGATGCATTATTTCCATGATAATAATGGTGATGTTTATTATTTATTATTTTAAGAAAATTAACGAAAATGCTAATAACAGCACTAACCTTAAACTAATTTACTTCTAAAAAACCGATTAAATCCACCTAGCTGTGAGATGAGAACACATAAAGGGCGAACACGAAATTATTGCGACACCGAAAATGTCATGCCAATTTTCTTATAATGTTTAAAATCAAACCAAAATTTCAGGGTAGTTTTATACATATATTTACTTCAAAAATCAAAAGAAAAGTTAATCGATGGAGCCTTGAGTGTAAAATTGAAGGCATTTTCGCTTGATGCCCTCCATCAAAGCCTTTACAGTGTCATCCGGTACCAGTTACTCATTTTTTTCCATTTTCTTAACATGTCTTTTTCGTCTTTGACTGTCTTCTTGCTCTTCCGAAGTTCCCGCTTCATCATTGCCCAGTACTACTCCACCGGGCGCAGCTCCGGACAGTTTGGCGGATTCATGTCCTTTGAAACAAAATGGACAGAATTGGCCTCATACCACTCCAGGACACTTTTAGAATAGTGGCATGATGCCAAATCTGGCCAAAATAGTGGAGCTTCGTCGTGCTGCTGCAAGAACGGCAAAAGGCGCTTCTCGAGGCACTCAGATTTGTAGATCTCGCCATTTACTGTGCCCTTTGTCACGAAAGGCTCACTCCGCAGTTCGCAAGAGCAGATGGCCTGCCAAATGAGATATTTGGAGGCGAACTTCGACATTTTCTTCTTAAATTTGTCGTCCACATAGAACTTGCTCTTGCCGGTGAAAACTCCAACCCCGGAATTTGCTTAAAATCGGCTTTTATATACGTTTCGTCGTCCATCACACAGCAGCCATATTTTGTCAGCATCTTCCCGTAGAGCTTCCTTGCCCGAGTTTTAGCCGTCGATTGTTGCCGCTCATCGCGGTTTCTGTACCTTGTATGTATGTAGTCCAGCTCTCTTCTTTGCATTCTGGACGTAGCTCCGCCAAATCACGGCTTGAGACGATGGGATTTGCTTTAATCATCCGCTTCACCTTTCCCTCCGTCTTTTTGTTCTCCGGTCCCGGTTTTCTTCTAGCTCCTTTGCCGTGGTCCAACGTCAACCGCTCCTGGAACCGCTTCAACGCTCTGGAGACGGTTGAATGGTGAATGTTCAACATTTTTCCCAACTGCCGGTGCGACAGGTCAGGAAATTCCAGGTGTTTGGAAAGCATTTGTTCTTTCGACTCGCGTTGGTTCACCTCCATTTTCGTTGAATTGAAAAACACGTCTTCGAGTTTGACAGCATGTAAACAATACACATCAATGAGAAAGTGTGCAAAATTTGGTTGATTTTTACCCAAAGGTAAAAAAGTTATGCCCTGTTGAATACGTCGCAATAATTTCGTGTTCGCCCTTTATCACTGTTGGATCATTTATTAGTTTGCAGAACTCATGCGAAGTAGTAAATCAAAATTATAAAATACACGAATCAAATTATATTAGCTTAATTAATGAAAATTTAGACTATATTTAGAAATAAGTATAAGATTAATAGAATGAAGTGACTCAAACTAACAAATTGAATGAAATAAATAAATGGAATGACTTAATCTGAAATGAATAAAATTAAAGACATGAACAAAATGAATTAAATGAATAAAAAGAATCGAATAAATCAAATAAATCCAATGAATAAAATTAAAATTAATCAAATTAATCAAATGAATCAAATGGATCAAATTAATCAAGTGAAGCAAATGAATGAAATGAATTAAATGAATCGATGTAATTTAAGGGTTCAAATGAATAAAATGAATGGAATGAATAAAAACTAAATTAAATGAATAAATGAAACAAACGAACCAAATAAACAAAATGAAGTGAATTGACAAAATGAATAAAAAAGAAGAAAGTGCATTGATTGAAATGATAAATCAATCGATGTTGTAAGGTTATAAATTAATAGAATAGAACTGAAAAAATAGTCAGGTTAATAAAATGTTGTTCATTTTAAACAAAATGTATGAACTGGAAAAATGAATATAATGCATTGAGTGAAAACAGTGAATAAAATAAGTGAAATGAATGATATGACTAAAATGCACGAAATGAATAAACTGATCAGAGTGAATCCAAATGATGAAACGAATAAAGTAGATTAAATGAACGCAGATGAACAAAATTAATAAAAAGATGCGGAATGAAACAATTAATTAAAATGCAATCATTTAAAGTTAAAGTTAAAAAAAAATTTGAATAAAATAAGAAAATAGATAATCCAGATTGTACGAATTTGAGAACCATTGCATCAGAAAGTTATGAAATGATTTTGAAAATTTTATCTTCCGAGAAAAGGCTAATTAATATACAGTGGGATTTCTAGGGCTTCTATCCTTTTTTGTCTTAGTCTTTTCGTTTTCACGCTTCTTCACTTGACGGCGTCGTTTTAAGATTATTTGGTGTTTCAACATTATTGATAGACCTTAATTAGTTACCAGGAACCTGGAACGTTCAATATGCTTTGGAAATCAAAGTTTACTTTTTGGTCATATATTCCCGAAAAATATTGTGCAGAATAGAATTTGCTGGTCCAGTAATTTAACGCGCAATTGAATATAGTAAGATGAGACAAGGTCACATGACACATTCTTTCGTGACGTTTATAACGATTTGACAAATCTTCGTTCGACAAATATGTCATAACTTTATCAAATGAACGCCTACATCAAAACTTATTACAGATTCGGAAAGTAGACAAAATCTCACGAAAGTCCTTTGAACAGAGAGCAAAAGATGAAGAATGCGATTCGTAAAAGAGACAAGTAGATATTTCAAAGTATTCATTTGCATTAAAATAAATAGTGTGAAGTGTCTAGGCTATGTCGATAGCATAAAAGGCGTGCATTCAGTTGATTATAATGCAGTCTCTTTCCAGTCATCCTTATAGCTCGCATATTGTTTCGTTCGGAATTCTCGTTCAGGAAGTATGGATAAATAAGCCCTGTACAATCCAATACTGTGAAAAGGAAATGGTTCAAACTGTCAGGATGGCAAAAATGTAGTCAGATCAACTATCTGTCCAATGCATAAACTCTGATTGTAATCCTCGCTAATTTACTTGTACAATATGTAAAACTCGAACGAATCGTGTGCTGAATTATCCAATGCCTCACTACTAATTGTGACTTCCCTTGAAACATCAATTGAAGTGTACTCAGTATAGAGCAGATATGGACGACGATAAGTTAGAAGACACCTTGTACTTGCATCCCCCATTGAGAGTGGGGACTTTGGGAGACTTCTTTTCCCGGATCTAATTCGTGGATATTTTTGGGCTTTGATCCGTTATTTTTCATGAAAGTTCATACCAATATAATGTACGTGCATTTTCAATAATATCATCACAAAAAGGTGTTCTTAGTTTTCACATGACATATTTGAGCATATGTTTTATTCAAAATTCAATAGAGATACGAAGAGTTGAAATATCGCACGTGGAATGTCCCACCTCCCAGTTAAGCCACATATTTTCCTGAGATAGCCATGAATTTCCTTTATTATAGTGTTTATACAAGCTTTGAATAGAACAGAAATAAATTTGAGTTGATGTAGTTTTCGATGGTCACCTGTCTACCCATAGTGCAACGTTTCGAAATACCAATTTCACCTTGAAAATAGTTATAGTTTTCCCATAAGGCAAATATTTTGCAAATTTTCTCGGACTACAAATATTTTATTTGACATGTAGGATGTATTATTAAACTTGTTTCCGCGAGTCTCTTGTACACTAAAATGCAAAGAAAATAATAGGGTAACAGACAAAAAATAGTTTTGTTTTCTCAAACCTTCACAATTACATCGCACACATGAAATTAGCTTGAATATTAATAAAGATTAGCAGAGAATCTTATCACACAACTTAGAAATGGATAGAGAAATAGCAAGATAGATGTGAGTCGTGACAGTTGCCACCAACATGAAGAAAGAGAGAGAGAGAGAGAGAGAGAGAGAGAGAGAGAGAGAGAGAGAGAGAGAGAGAGAGAAAGAGAGAGAGAGAGAGAGAGAGAGAGAGGGAGAGAAAGAGAGAGTGAGATAGAGATGGGGAGGGCATGTGAGGCCATGCCAGATCTTATTTTTATAGGTGTATTATGCGATATATTGATTCCTTACATCCTTATTATAAATAATGTAAGTAGTAATTTTTGCGCCATAACCAATATAATCTAAATTTTGCAAAGAGCTAAATTTTTGCTAGAGTTTTGGGATTCAAAAATACAGTTTCGGTGATGCCACGAGTATAATTGTATGAGAAGTCTTATCTCACTACTAGGCGAATTACTTGATGATCTGTATAGTTATATACCATCCAATATTTACTTCACGATTGAACGCAACGCCTAATCCAAGGGATAAATACATGAACTCTAGAAAAAAAATCACTATGAACGCATTATTTTGTTTTTGAAGTGAACTTACATATTGATTATTGAGAAATAGTTCTATTATTATATAGGTAGCTCACAAAATCGAATTCCTTGAATCACGTAGATGTGTTTTCATACCCCGATGTTCAAAATCGCTTTAGTTTTGCCCCTAAAACACCAGTAAAGCAATACTCTATATGAAGCGGTCTCCTTTTTAATTAGTGAAAATTGGTAAGCGAGGAATAGAAACACAAAATGTTGAATATCTCCGTCGCTCGTGAACGGATTTTGGCAATATATAGCTTGATAGAAAGGTATTTTTACAAGGTATTTTTTCTAATTATGTGCGTTTTGTGGGACAACGTTGCTTTGTTTGAAAGTTATTTACTAAAAACCTGCAATATTTTGACAAAATGACCTATATCTCAGGAAGTGAACAACATATCGAAAATCAAAAATAATAGTGTCAAATGGCAACGTTAGGCCTTTCATTTGAAACTAGTTTCATTAAGATCGGTTCAGCCATTGCTGAGATAATTACATGACATTTTGTACATACATACATACATACATACACACATACAGACATTGTCTCAATTTGTCGAGCTGAGTCGATTGGTATATGAAACTCGGCCCTCCGGGCCTTGGAAAAAGTTCTCAAAGCTTGAGCGAATCCTATACATTTCTTTTGTAAGAAATGTAAAAATACTAAATTCACTTAACTGAAAGGTATTAATATATTTTTCTCTGCAAAATTTCCCTGCCTTTCGAATAAAAAGAAAAACAATACAATAAGTGCCATACTTTTTCCATTAGAGCTGGTATTAGTGAAAATGAGATAAAAATATCCAAGTTGAATAACCCAAACTCATGAAAATAAGAAAAGGTAAGTGTATCGGTGATCAAAATTATTTTGACCATGAAGAAAACAAATTTTGAGCTCTTGTGTAATTAGTAATTTTTAGCACGCAAAAACATTTTATTGAAAAAAACTAGTAAACCTCTATTATTAGGCCATTCACAAATTACACTACACATTTAAGTCGTGTGGTGATTAACAGATTTTATTATAATTTTAATTTAAACTAAATGATTTAGGACTTTGAAAAGGAGAATATACATTTTTCCAATGTTTGATTTCCTTTTCTAGTTGGGAAGCTTTTAGCCCCCTCCTCCGTTTCTTCTCTCCACTATATAACAAGATGCCTCATGCTTCCTTCTTTTACCCTTAAATGTGTAATATTCTTCTGTAGTCTCTCGATAAAGCCTCATAACCCGTTCGATCATTTAATAAAAAATTTCCCTTAAGGAGGTCTTACAGTGCAGTATTTTTATTTTTGTAAATTTTGCATCTCTCACATACGACAAATATTTTAAAGAAGGAATGTAGGGGAACCCGAGGCTATTCGGAACTACTTAAGCAGATCGCCCTTTTAGGTGGATAGATGTGAAAAAGTTTACCGGTTACAGGTCCTAATTGTTAGTTAGAAACCTCAGCTACATTTTGGTGCCGTAAAAGGTTCATTTGCACCACTCAATGGCAGCTCTAGGCGACGATTTGCAAACCTCTACATTTTTCCATCCTTTTACAATGTAGGGGTAATTCGGACCTCCCTACGGGGTGATTCAGACCGTCATTTTTACATTTCTTATAAAAGAAATGTATAGAATTCGCTCAAACTTTCAAGAATTTTTCCGAGGCCCGGAGGGCCGAGCCTTATATACCAATCGACTCAGCTCGACGATTTGGAACAATGTCTGTGTGTGTGTGTCTGTGTGTGTGTGTATGTAACGGACAAATTCTCATTCGTGTTTCTCTGCAATGGCTGAACCAATCTTATCCAAACCAATTTTAAATGAAAGAACTAAAAAACAGTATGAACGCTATTAATTTGTTTTTGATTCTTATGTTTAGTTTCCAAGATATGAATGTTTGAATGTGCAAAAATGGCGTTTTTTGCAGTTTTTTTTTAAATTATCTGCCGAAATTGACAACATAGATTAACAATTTATATGTTTTTAGATAGCTTTAACGAATACCTTTCGAACAAGCTATAGATTATTCAAATCGGACTATTATCAAAAGAGATATTTAACATTAAATGCGGACGAAACATTTTTATCATTTTCCATTGCCAGAAATATGACCAAAAACATGTAATCTATTATTAACTCCAAAACGGCTTATTTTAGGTCAATAGTATTTTCGAAGAATTTAATGGAGGTAATATGCCCTTTCTTTTGATATTGTGCTTTTGCTGATTAATCCCCCTATGAGTGAGATATTTTCACAAATTTTCGTGGAAGTGATTATATCGAAATGATGTCTTCAGCAAATTTATAGCTCTTACTTTTGCGAATAACTTTACTGAAGACTTCAAATATCTATTTTGAATACTTTAAAAGTTATGGCTTGTTGTTTGTTGATTACTCTTTGTCGCCTATTTATTGTTCAATATAGTAATAATCCATTGAAATAATCTAAACATTATTTCGATAAAACGAATTTTGTATTTCATTTTACTATCTACAACCGCTAGAAATAAACACCGAACACTTCCAAGTTGTCTGGAAGGAACTTGATAACTTATCAGTACAAAAATGTTCATTTGTGCGAACCTTATGACTGCAATTTTTCTAACTTATAACCATCGGTTCGATCTGAAACATATCGGAAAATGAAAAGCGAAATAATTAACTCCAAGCAACGGCGTAGCCAAGAGAAGGTTTTAGGGTATAACACCATACAACCCAAAAAAAAAATTGGATTGAAGTTGAAAATTTATTGATGCTGACTGATTTAATTCAATATTACAATAACAATTATCTTATCCGTAGATTGATAACCTGTTGTTGTAAACATCATGAGAAATTTTGATAAATTGACGGAAAGGGGTCCTGATATGTAACTGATCTATTGGTCTTGATTTCACAGTTGTCTAATTGCATCAATATCAAATTCCTGCCTGAAAACATTCCAATAGAAAATTCCAGAGTTCTGTAATCAATCATAATCCTCAGATTTCTTTTCAAATTTAGCTCGCTTTTGTAGAGATGTACTGTAATAAGGGTCTTTATTTAATAGGAAGCGAAGTTAAAATTGATTTAATGTCTATGAAACATAGAACTACTCACCAAGAAAAATGCATAACTTTCAACATTTGCTAAAAATGTTTTTGCCTTTCTCATTCACTCTAAAATTCGTCAATCTAATCCCGACCCGGAGGGCCGAGTGTCATATGCCAATCGGCTGAGTTCGTCGAGATGGAAAAATGTCTGTGTGTGTATGTATGTGTGTATGTAGAAAAAAATGTGACCTCTGTTTCTCAGAGATGGCTGGACCGATTTGCACAAAGTTAGTCTCAAATGAAAGGTACAACCTTCCCATCGGCTACTATTGATTTTTTATAGATTGGACTTCCGGTTCCGGAGTTACGAGTTGAAGAGTGCAATCACACAGAAAATTCCCATATAAACTGAAATGAAAAATTTTCAAAATCAAATTTGTATTTTTGATGCCAAATGACTTTAAAATGCATGAAACATTGAGATGTTTGACAAAAATTGACTTCTTTGGACTTTGGTACATTTTTGCCTTTCTCATATAGAAAGGTTATGCAATCACTCTAAAAATCGTCAATCATACCGGCCTGGAGGGAGTATGCAGTGAGGGGTTGCTACTTTAAAATTAAAACTACTTTAAAATTCCTTAACAAGTTGAAAATTTTCGACAGGACCTGGACCTCCCGGATCTTTCTCTATGTTCCGCCGCTGGTTTCAAGCGATGTTTCAGTATCACATAGCATTTCAAGATCGTGGCTGTCGATTCATTGTATGTATGTGCATATCGTACTGAACATGTAATATTCATTTCCACCATTGTATTTAACATAACCAGGAATCGTAGTCTGGACAAATGAGACAAGCACAATTGCACCACTAGGTGGATTAAAACAGGTTTTTATTTTGGGAATGCGTCGAGTTGAGACGAAAACGTAATATGATTAATAACGAGGATAACACTTTCCGAATGTAGAGAGAAATTTATGAAAAATGACGCATTCCATTCGACTCTAGCAGGTTCTGATCGATTTTGATGAGTATTTGATTTTTGTTATATGACCAATTATATGTATAGGTCAAATGTTCAAAAACAGTAATTTAAGGTCAAGATAGCATCATTTTGAAACCGCCAATTTCGGAGGTTTAGTATCTTCGATGAGTTTTACAAACGTTAAACAGCGCATCATTTGATCAAATAATTTTGACGGTATATCGTCCAAGAAGTATTTATGGTGATTTTTCTCAGGTTAATATTCATGACTACAATAAAGTCTCAACAAATTCGCTAAAGACACGAACTCTGTTACTATTTTCTGAAAAATTAATTCTGCATAATTTTAAAACTTCAAACATTACGGTTTCGGAATTATGCCATTTGGACAGTATGATCGATTTTCACCAAACCGAATTTCTGGCTACGCCGTTGATTTCAAGTAAGTAGAAACAAAGTCGTTCTACACTCGTTCAAAAGAAACTTCTTCGAATGCTGAATATCTAATATAACACATTGAAACCCCGATTTTATCAGCCAAATATGAACATATGTTTGATGGGCTCTAGCAGACGAACAAGACTGAATTCGAGTAAATCCTTTCTTGAGCATGTTTTCCTTATCATGAAGATATGCGAAATATGCGAAAATAAAAAGTTCATCATAATCAGAAATAGTTATCAGACTACATCAAGGGACGAGAATAATATTTTAACAGCTCCAGTTTAATTAATTGGTATACTTAAGGGTTTATATGTTGCAGATAGAGAAAATACTGAAATTTTCAGCTTTTTTCCTCCACAATATTACGAAAGCTTATTAAACAATTTTTCCTAATAAGTTTGTGAAAATTATAAATTATTTGAAATTTTTTAATAGTTTTATTTTTTATTTAACCGTGATTTTTTAATAAATAGTGACCATTGCTTCACAACGTAGTTTATTTTTCATGGCTTGCGGTGAACACGATCTCTCGAATTGGTGAACTGAAAATTATGGAATAGAAATTAATTTTTAGTATTCTTTACAGACCCGCTGGTGCCCTAAGACGATTTCGCTAGATTTTCAGAGCACTGTGCACCCATTGCATTAACGCAAGTGACGGAAGGTTATCGAAAAGTTTCGTGAAAATGAAAATTCCAGTAATGATGATCATTTTCCCAAACGGTTCGTTTTCGTTGGGTTTTTATTTGTTCTTTGGCATTAGGATTAGCGATAATAATTCAAATCAAGGATACTACTGGAAAGTCACCTTTAGAAAAAGTTGATTTTTTCGCTTTCCCATTGATTTGGTTTGAGATTTCTAGCACTGATGTTGTCCTATGTTGATTTGAGCGATTCTCTGAGTCCTGCCACTATCCCATGTAGTATGTGTTATCAAAAACATCGCGAAGCATCAAGTTCTAAATATTCTCAAACGATATAATATCCGAAGAGAGTGATAAGAGTTATAAGAAATGTCTCATCACACTGTTAGGTGGATTAAAAACGTTTTCTTTAATTTTTTCACGATGGAATTGTTTTTACCTATGAAATATTTATAAGAGACACTCCTTAAGAAGCAAAAAAAAAATTGCTTTACAAAAACTTAATCTGGTAAGTCGCAGCTGTCGATTGGCGGCCCATGTAATTTCTTTGCTGTGGCGAGTGCAATGGTGTGCGTAGCCGCAAGCCGCTGAACGGTGCTTGACGGAATAGGGGGTCCGAATGGCCCCGTACGCTCATTTCGCATCAAAGTGGTGAGCGTCTCGAAAATATCTGTGTTTTCACCAAAAATATTCCATAAAATAGGAGCCTCAAGCTTTCCAAAGCACTTACCATTTATTTTTTCACTTTTATTTGTTGATTTAATCGCGGTTTTTCCATTATAATGATTTTTGTTTTGAGAATGGCAAAATAACGAAACACGTTCTATCTCCTTTCTACAAAGAACAAAGAATCAGCTCTCAAAATTAATGTTTCAGAAAAGCAGTTCCACGAATATGTACGATAGTCAGAAATTCCTGCTATTTTCTGAGAAATTGAGGGGGTCCGAATTACCCCCACTGTCTTAATAGCCCGGGTTCCCCTATTCGAATTTGACTTGAACGTAAGCTAGAGCCCACCAAACGGCTTTGATAGTGTTTGTTTTACAGATTTGTATTGTTATAGCTTCGTCTGCGGAAATTTGCGGCTTCCATACTAAAATATTGCTTTTTGGACACTGAAACATTCGATAACTTCTAAGTTGTAAGAGATACAAATAAACTTACATTACAAAAAATCTGTATTTTCTTATGCAGAACGAAATCTTGGATAATTTTGAAGTTTTACAAAATTACCAGGACAAGTATTTCGAAAAAAAAACAAATTTTAATGAGTATATCAAAGAAATCTCCACAAATGTATATTAAAAACGACAGATAGACACGTAGTCTTTTCAGCGAAGTTAATACTTAAGATATTCTCAAAAACTTTGCCAAATAAAGTTTTTTTATTTTCATAAATGACCAAACAAAAACTTACTTCTCAGCTTAAGAGGGATTAATCACCCAACTAATACTTTTTAAATACAAAAAAATATAAATAAACTTTTCTGAAGACACTATAGCTAAAAAATGTTTTTTCGTGGTTCAAAGAATTTCTTTCACCTTTTAACCACTTTGGAAACACTGTGCACTGGTGGATCCTCCTGTGAATTGAAAATATCCAAAACTATCGATTTTCAACTGCCAACAACCTGCCCTTCAATATAAAAAGTTCGCGAAAAGTTTAAAAAATTCTATTTTGACGCACCGACGGTACATTGAAAATGCTCAAAACTATTGAATTTCACTTACCAATTCAATATAATAAACTTTCCCCAAAAGTTGAAAAAAAATCATTTTGACACATCGTCGGACTCCCCCCCCCCTGTGCATAGAAAATATTTAAAACTATTGATTTTCAACTGCCAACATGTCCTTCAATAGTTATTTGTTTCTAAACAATTGAAAATCAACTTTAACTTCATTAAACGGCAAAGTAACGCAAAATGTATCGCGATAACCGATGAACCGACGATGACAATGAATACGACGATACAATTATCGACGATGACGATGAAGGCGACGATACATTATCGTTAACGGAGTATCCGATGACGTTGACGGGTGGTTAACGTTATCGACGATGACTATTGATTATCGATTAACAACCCTGGTCATAATGTCCGGGACATTGTGACGCACAAGGTGTGCGTCTTAAGATCCGAAAAGAAATATGCGTTATAAAGTGCATGAACGCATGACGCACACCCTTTTCCGAATGTTATGAGGTAATTGTTTACTTTAGGTACTTCTCCCCTTGTAAGTTTTTCTTTTAAAAATACGCTAGTTTAGTGTTGTAGCTTCATAAAAAAGGGGCGGATGGCGAAAATTTGAATAATTCATTAATAAGTTTAAAAATAAGTCGTACCTGCTAACCTTGTTCGTATGGTTATTGTGCTCACGAAAGTAAGACTTTTGGCGAAGCTAGCTTAATGCAGCTATGCCGCATAGCCGAGTCCAAGGATCCAAAGCGGCGCAAAGCCGCTAAGGATCCGCCGGACGAGGTGGCTTTGTTACTTTTCATCGGAATCGCAAGCAAACCTGTGATCCACTCGTTTGCCCGGTATACTTAATCATAGGGGCTATCCCTAGTTTAACCGCACACGAATGAAACGATGTGGCGTAGCCACATTAGGCAGCGACAATATTTTGTTTATCATCAATGAATACTATACTATTGTTACTAAATAATACATTGTAAATGCCTAATGTGGCTACGCCACATCGATTTTTTTAGTGCGTCCGACTTCGCTGCCGCTCAGTCGGACTTAAACTAGAGATAGCCCCTATGTTTGAGTATACCGGGCAAACGAGTGGATCACAGGTTTACTTGCGATTCCAATGACAAGTAACAAGGCCACCTCGTCCCGCGGATCCTCAAAGGCTTTGCGCCGCTTCGGATCCTTGGACTCGGCTATGCGGCATAGCCGCATTAAGCTAGGTTCGGTACGTACAACTTATTTTTAAACTTGTTAATGAATTATTAAAATTTTCACTTTCCGCCTCTTTTTTTATGAATCTACAACACTAAACTAGCATATTCACGAAAGAAAAATATGTTTTTCACTTACAGGGGGAAAAGCACATAAAGTAAACAATTACCTATTATGACGCTGCCTGGTCCTAGTTATTATGACGCGTCCTTCATTGGGAACTTATGACTTGGGACGCTATGACGCAGTACCTGTTAGTCAAAATATCCGATACGATGAGTGGGTCATATTATCCCGGACTTTATGACGCAATCCCTCTGCGTCATAACATCCTAGTATCAGTGTGCGTCATAAGATATCGGACATTATGACGCCGGACTACTTTTGGGCGTTGTGACACTAGAATGATTGCGGACTTTATGACGTATATTTATTTTAGGACCCTATGACGCACCGTCGTGCATCACAATGTCCCGGACGTTACGACGCACATGATTTTGGGACGATATGACCCGGGCCATTAGCACGCAGTTCTTATACGTCACAATATCCAAACCTATAAGTGCGTCACAGTGTCTAGGGTATCGACTGCGACATAAGATCCGAAATCGAATGGGCGTTATAACGTCCGGGATATTATGAAGCACAAGGGGTGCGTCATATGATCCGAAAATGAATGTGCATCATAACGTCCGGAACATAATGACGCACATCCGTTTTCGGATGTTATGACGCAGCCTGATGCGTCATAATGTCCCGGACGTTATGGCGCACCACCCTTCGGACGTTATGACCTCGGACGTTATGACACGGTGCCAAGTGTATCCATGTCAAAGAACGAATTACGCAGCTCTTCAAGACTAACAATCTGAATTATTACAATGATGAGGTTAACTATTAGGATTTACAAGAAATGAACGAAAAATCGATTAAAATTGTTTAATTTTCAATAAATTACTTTGAAAAGGCTACTTAAACTCATTAGCTGAAACATGTGAGGGCATCACTCAATGCGAAATTTTCTCACCTTCCCAGTGGACCTAAATATTTGAAGTACAAAGTATACTTTCTGAGAGAGGTATTTTAAGACAAATAAGTTTTTAACACAAAAAGTTCAATAACTTTGTAATGGTTGAGATTTGATGGTATGTGTAGAACGATTTTTCTCCAAATTTGACTGTCAATCACCCCTCGAGAGGTTCTTAACCATAAACCAAACACCCTGTATTTATTTATTTATTTATATATGTAGCACCTCAACGATCATCACCGTCGCAACCCACCTGCAATATCAACGAGGCTTCATCGCAGTGATCGTTCTTCATCTGTCGTGATCAATGCACAGGCAGCGACTATCGATCGAGTGATCGATCTTTATCAGCCGTGCTCGATGCGCGATCTGAAGCCACCGAGATGCATTGTGTGGTGATCGTTTATTGGTCTGTTGTGCTCGATGCACAGACCGAAATCAAAAAAATCAATTGTTTCAATTCTCTATACCTTTGCCCTGTGTAAAATATTTTTTTCTTATTTTTTCGATACTTGACTTTTGTATATAAGCCGGTAGGCAGTAGCAATAAATTGTTAGTTTACTAATTCAAACCCAACCGAATACTTCTACTGCGTTTCTAAACGATCCGATAACCATAAATTGGTGACCCCGTTTTAAAAAATGGTGAACGAGGACAAACCAGGCACTGGAGCAGGGAACCCAGCGGTACCGGAACAGCAGCAGGAAGCCAACGTGGACACCCTAAATCTGCCACGACTGAGCCCGCCGGTGATGACGCAATGCAGCATCGAGTCATACTTCATGTCATTGGAGTTCTGGTTTGCCGCTTCCGGTATTGGAAATGCCCACGACACCAAGAAGTACAACATCGTCATGGCACAAGTGCTACCTAGCAAGTTGACGGAGTTACGTTCCATTATTGAAGCCGCCCCGCCTGCCAACAAGTACGTGTATATCAAGATTAAGCTGATTGAACACTTCGCCGACAGTCAGCAGAAACGTTTGCAGCTCGTATTGTCTGATATGCCGCTTGGTGACATGAAACCGAGCCAACTTTTCAACGAAATGAGGAGAGTGGCTGGAAATTCGTTTTGTGAACCCGTGCATTTCGACCTATGGGCCTCCAGACTTCCACCGCATGCCCAAGCTGCCGTGATTGCCTCCAAAGGGGACCCGACAGAAAAAGCTACCATCGCAGATGCCATCGTGGAATCCATGGGCCTTCGCAGCATCAACACCATCGGTGCGAGTGCACCGAGCACACCAGCAGCGACCGCTAAAGTTACAACAGAATCGCCTCCTGACAGAATTGAAACGCTCCAGCGGGAAATCGCTCAACTGACCAGGATGATCAACAAAATGTTCCGCTCAAACGAAAACCCACGGGAGCGATTACGTTCCCGCAGCCGAAGCAAAGTGAGTAAATTTTGTGATAATGAATCGTCCTATGAATTCTGCTGGTACCACTCTAAGCACGGAGGGGAAGCACGACGGTGCCGTAAACCGTGCTCCTTCGGACTAGCAACCAAGCCCAGCAACTAACAATGACGTCGTCCAGTTGATCCTGCGTTAGAAATTGGCGAACTTTCCGACACAGCCACACTATTTCGCCTAAAGATCTCGGACACAATTACTAACATGAAATTCCTCATCGACACCGGTGCGGATGTGTCCGTCATCCCGAGAGATCTCAAATCAACCCGGATGAAACCAACGTCATTTAAATTGTTCGCCGCTAACGGAACACCGATTAAAGTGTACGGAGAAGTTATGCTGAAGGTTAGTCTGGGCCTGCGGCGCGAATTTCTGTAGACATTCCTCATCGCAGACGTGTCATCAGGGATCATCGGTGCAGATTTCATTTGCCACTACGACGTGCTGATTGATTTGAAACGTCATTGTCTCATCGACAACACCACGAAGCTGGAAGCGATGGCAGTTTTGACACGGACGAGTGAGTACTCTATAAAAACATTCAGCACGTCATGCCCCTACGCCGAGCTACTGGCAGAATTCCCATCCATCACCAAACTAGCAGCACCCGGTACAGTGAGTGCATCATCAACAGTGCATCGCATCGAAACCACCGGTCACCCATCATATGCCCGGCCGAGACGTCTTTCATCAGACAAACTAGCAGAAGCGCGCACAGAGTTCGAGCATTTGATGCAACTGGGAATCTGCCGCCCCTCGTCCAGCAGCTGGGCCAGCCCACTTCACATGGTGAAAAAAGCGGATGGAACCTGGCGCCCGTGTGGAGATTATCGTGCGCTGAACGCTCAAACCATCCCCGATCGGTACCCACTACCATACCTGCAGAACTTTACCACCATTCTGCAAGGAAAAACCATTTTTTCCAAGGTTGACTTGCAGAAGGCATTTCATCAAGTCCCCATACATCAAGACGACATCCCGAAGACTGCGATCACCACGCCGTTTGGACTGTTCGAATTCACATACATGACGTTCGGACTTCGGAATGCCGCTCAAACCTTCCAACGGCTTATACACGAGGTACTACGAGGATTGGACTTCGTGTTCCCATATATTGATGATATTTTCATCGCATCATCGTCAGCAGAGGAACATCGTGAGCATCTTCGGCAGTTGTTTACCCGTCCACAAAATCACAACTTAGCAATCAATGTTGCAAAATGTGAGTTCGGAAAGACGGAGATATTTTCGTTGGACACTCAGTCTCGGCCGATGGAATTCGCACATTGCCCGAACGTGTTGAAGCAGTCAGCAACTACAAACGCCCGACAACAGTGAGGGAGCTAAAAAGTTTTCTCGCCACAATCAACTTCTACCGAAGGTTCATCCCGAACGCCATCGTGGCTCAAATACCACTTCTCAAAATGACTCCGGGGAACAAGCGCAACGATCGGTCTCAACTAGCTTGGACAGAGGAGGCCACGACAGCATTTGAGCAGTGCAAAACACAACTCGCTCAAGCAGCGCTGCTCGCACACCCCGCGAAGGACGCCGAACTATCTTTGTGGGTGGACGCATCCAGCATAGCAGCCGGAGCTGTTCTACACCAAGTTGTCGATGGTAACGTGCAACCATTGGGCTTCTTCTCCAAAAAATTCGACAAGGCCCAACTGAAATACAGCACGTATGATCGAGAACTAACCGCAATCTACCTGGCAGTAAGACATTTCAAGTATATGCTGGAAGGTCGAAGTTGCCACATATACACCGACCACAAGCCGATCGTGTATGCATTCCAGCATAATCCTGAAAGAGCCACCAGTCGTCAAGCCCGTCATCTAGACTACATCGGACAAATAACAACCGACATCCGACATGTGAACGGGAAAGAGAACGCAGTCGCAGACCTACTCTCTCGGCATCGCAGCTGTGCACGCAGTGCCATCGGTGAATTTTGAAGCTCTCGCCGCCGACCAACAAACAGATGATGAATTGCGAACAATTCTGGAAGGTAAATTAAAATCGTCATTAAACCTCAAACAGTTTACTGTTCCAGGCAGTTCAAATCAGTTGTATTGCGACTGCTCGGATGATCGCATTAGGCCCTTCATCACGAAAAGATTTCGTGACCAGTTTCTTCAAGCCACGCACGGACTTTCTCATCCTGGTACCCGTGA